>NC_052339.1:16088575-16256075 GCF_016432855.1 Salvelinus namaycush | reverse complement strand
ATAGATGCCTGCCTGCCTCTCCACTGGTGCCCCTGCACCACCACCCTACTCCTGGGGGATTCTCACAGGAGCCGGCAGCCATGGCTTAAATGGGAAAAAGATGACATTGAGTCATAAAAAATATATATATATATATATATATATATATATATATATATATATATATATATATATATATATAAAATACTGCTGCAATAGTTTCCCTATAAATTGTTAATGTACATTGCCTTCCGAAGGCTCCTTTTTCTCCTCTCACTGACGTTGATACGGTGGCTGAGGCTAGGGACTGAAATCGAGCTGAGAGAAAATAGGGATGAGGGCAGAGAGATAGAGATAGAAAAAAAGAGAGAAAAAGAGAGAGAGAAAAAGAGAGAGAGGGAAAAAGAGAGAGAGAAAAAGAGAGAGAGAGAGAGAGAGAGAGACTGGAGTGAAGAGAAAGGAGGAAGGAGAAAGGCAGGAAAAGAGGGGGGAAGAAAGGGGGGGGGGTCCAACATCAGAGAGCCATGGTCACAGCAGTTCACACAAGACTTTCTTATGGACACAATAGTGACCCTAGTCACACTGAAGGGCAGTGTCATAAGATAATGCTGCTATCTCATAAATGACAATAACAATGCAACAGCCAACAGGCCAGCAGTAGGGTTGTGGAACAGTGAGGTACACAGAGGGGCCGAGGTAAGAAAACAGTATCTCCATGCATTATTGAGTCAGTCTCCACCAATAGGAGGGTTACATTCTGTTGTTCTCTCAAACCAGGATTGGTTGGAAGTGAGGTGATATGAGGAGAATAGGTAAAGGGGTAAGTGAGGTGATATGAGAGTGGGAATCGGTCTAAATTAAGGAAACAAGGAAAACTAAAGAACAATTTTCGAAGACAAACAGTAATGCACATTTACAGTACAGTAATTCTCATATAGTTGTATTTGTCCATCATTTAAGATCACTACAATGACAGTATAATGTGATTTGATGTGGCCTATACCTCTTTATAGACCACACCTTCCACATGACACAGAGTGACTAACTCCAAAAGGCATGTTCATCTGAAATACATCAAATCTGAGAAGACTAGGAGGGGCAGTGTGTTATTTTTTGAAGGCAGTAGATCTCTTTCCCTTTATAACGTCTTCATAAAAGAGATTTCCCTTTCACAGACAAAGTCAATATCTCATAGCAACCTCTGGCTCCTTTGTTTCAAGTCCCTGTGCAATACATGTGCCGTATCACTCAAACAGACTGAGAATGAGAATGAGCGTGTTTTACCCAAAAGGCTTTGCAAGTAAGAACACTTTCCTTCTTTACAGGATACGATAATCAAACGGTTACGCTATGGGAGAAGAAGAATACGATATCAGGAAACAGATCTTCAAGAGAGAGCGTCATTGCAGAGATTGACCATACCTGTCTAGTCTGCCTAAATACTGCTTTTATCTCCATAGAATGTGTGTAATTACCACAGATGGAGACTGAGAACCAAGTAAATGCTTGACATACTGCACAATGAGCAAAAAACTATTATAAGCCAGGCTTTTCCTCATTGGCTGTGATTTCAAGGTTTCTTTACAATAAAGGAAACCTGATTGACGGTGAAACTTCCATCCTACTGAGAGAAAGAGATGCTTACATGAGACTGACAGTAACACTGTAAAACACCTTAAAACATGAGATCCTAATACAATATCCAGTACACCACCAGAATATCCAGTGCACAGAAAAACATTTAACCAAAACGAAAAAAACATTTTTCTGGTAATTACACATCAAGTTTCCCCATCAAATAATCAACATTTGCTTGTACACACACCTTCCAAATATCTCACTCTGTCTAAAACAATATTTCAAACTGTAAAAAGAAAAGTGGGTGCTCTCAGTTCCTCTCAGAATAATTGTGGCAGGTTGTTGCAGTCCTTCTTTATTCAGCCTCTCCCATTTCATCCCAGTAGAGCAGAGCAGAGGAAGCATTAGAAGCACTTTCAGACTCATTCTGGTCCATCTGTCACTGCTATTAGAGACAGTGTCCAGCCTCAGAGCCTCAGTGTCTCGCAAAGCACAGCCCCATAAAAACAGCAGTGGAGTGGACCAAGACTACAGCATTTAAACTACAGCACACCCCTTTAAACCCCCACACACTGGCACACACACATGCAAGCAAAAATGCACGCACGCACACACACATTCTGGCTGTTCCGGCCCTGAGGGAGTGGTGGGGGGGAGCAGAGGGAAAAGCAGCAAGTCAGACAACACTTACCAGACACGCCGCCATATGTGGTTCTCTTGCCACGGCCAATGCCAGGCCAAGGAGTGCCGTCTGCCTTGAGCCCCATCAGCCCAGATACCGTGTTGGTTGCTGTGACGCCATCTGCACCACCTGCAGGGACACGTTTAGTCATTAGCTGTGGGGGAACGGGCACAGGGCTCAGCTACGCCAGCCAAACCCAGGGCCAAATCAACCAGCACCTTAAAGGGTCCTGCAGTGCACTGTGGAGCACAGCAGGGCGTCTGTTTAGATGCCTGTGGACTTTCACTGTGCCAAGTAATTCCATTAGTGTCTCTATGTTGTTTGGGGTTGTGTCTATCACTTGGCTTTCAAAGGAAAACGATGCAGAAGTGTTTTGTGGGAGAAAGAGAACATGTTCATATGAGGCTGCTACGGTCACTACATGAAGCTAGCTGACTGTAGACTACCAGTTACATTCTAGGGTGGTCAGGACGAAACTATTATGCACAGTTCATGTAAGTCCATCTATAAAAAAAAATGAACATCAAAAAGAAACAAAACAACAACAGATCATTTGAGTACGGTATATTCAATGAACATTGACTTTAGGTTTAGCCTAAATGGCATTTTATGCCCTACATAGTGCACTACTTTTGACAAGAGCCCTATAGGGGTTTGGTCAAAAGTAGTGCGCTACATAGGGAATAGGGTACCATTTGGGACTTAGCCTAAGTACGTAGGGCTAGTTAGCGTACCTTCGTGTGCTGCCATGGCTATATCCACAATGTTGGTGACGTTGGGGGTCAGTTTGGCGAAGAAGGGGATCTGGACAGCTTGTCTCACCCAGCGGCAGATGTTACGCACCAACTCTGTATCCTGAGGAACAAACAGACAAATAAACGACAATAAGAGAGGGATGGCGATGGTGGTAAACGAGTGTAGCCGACTGAGTGAGGTGAGAGAAGAGAAGGGGTTGGAGTTGCATAATGCTACCGGTCTGTTATCTGTTGGAACTTGGGAGTGCATGGGTAGAAAATAGTCATGGTTTCTGAAGAAGACCCACTACGGTAAGATATTCAGGTTAGGGTGCGTCCCAAATGTCACCCTATTCTGTATATGAGCCCTGGTGAAAAGTAGTAATTCGCCATTTGGGATGCAGACTCGGTTTTCACATGGATGTCACACTGTTAAATCATTAGCACGTCTCATTTAAAACAGGTTGGCTGATGAGGTGGCATTACCAATGGGCAGAGGGAGGATCTGTTTAGGGTTTTCACCCCCAGAAAATCTAATACAAAATCAAATGTATCAGCATCATTCCTTTCAACATGCCTGTAATGGTGAAGCTTAGTCAGTATTTCTGTTTTACAGATATCTAAACCCAACTTCAAATCCGTTAATCATTTGTTGTTTGGAGCCCCCTATTGAACCCGGTTCCTTATATTGAGCACTACTTTTGACCATAGCTCTATAGAGCATGTTATTATTACAGAGGCTCTTGTACCTCCCGTTGCATCTGTACTTCACTGTTAGTCAGCCCTCCCTCCTCTCTTCATCTGTCTGTATGAGCCTTTCTTCTCTCACCTCATTTTGTTTCCGTTCTTCTCTCTTTCTCCCTCTCAGCCCTCTTCTCACCCAGTCATCTCTCTCTCTCTCTGATCCTCTCTCCATCACCTCTTTATTTCAGAGGAAATGGGCTTATTTTTTGACATATCCAATAACTGTTGGTATATACAGCCTTGAGCAATGGGTTTTACTCTACTGTATAAAAAAAGTGATATTTACAAGCAGATTGAGCACTGAGGTCAGTCTCTCACATGGACTAAAGGTTAGCGTTTTATTTTTTAAACCATTAGCAATAAATGGATTTGTAAAAAATAAAAAGAATAAATGGAGGGTCCTGAAAGAAAGAAAATACATTTCCCTCTGACTGAATATTTCCTTTCTATTTCCAGGTCATGCTGTGTGATTTAGTAGCACATCAAAAATAACAGCTATTTGTAGAATGATATTTGGCCTGCGTCTGAACATATACTATAAGAGTGGCACTGAGGGGTGAGGTGTGGGGATAGGGGTGAGGTGTGGGGTGAGGGGGGATAGGGGTGAGGGGAGGTGTCGGGGATAGGGGTGAGGTGTGGGGGGAGGGGGGATAGGGGTGAGGGGAGGTGTCGGGGATAGGGGTGAGGGGAGGGGGGATAGGGGTGAGGTGTGGGGGAGGGGGACTAGGGGTGAGGTGTCGGGGATGGGGGATAGGGGGGATAGGGGTGAGGTGTCGGGATGGGGGATAGGGGTGAGGTGTCGGGGATGGGGGTGAGGGTGAGGTGGGGGGGAGGGGGGATAGGGGTGAGGTGTGGGGGAGGGGGGGATAGGGGTGAGGTGTGGGGGATAGGGATGAGGTGTGGGGAATAGGGGTGAGGTGTGGGGAATAGGGGTGAGGTGTGGGGGATAGGGGTGAGGTGTGGGGAATAGGGGTGAGGTGTGGGGAATAGGGGTGAGGTGTTGGGGAGGGGAATAGGGGTGAGGTGTGTGGGAGGGGAATAGGGGTGAGGTGTGTGGAAGGGGGGATAGGGGTGAGGTGTGTGGGATGGGGGATAGGGGTGAGGTGTGGGGAATAGGGGTGAGGTGTTGGGGAGGGGAATAGGGGTGAGGTGTGTGGGAGGGGAATAGGGGTGAGGTGTGTGGGAGGGGAATAGGGGTGAATATAATCACATTGGTGCCTAAAAATATGCCAAATGTATTCTAAGGGTGGACAAGAGGGTATAGGGAAGGTTACTCCATAGGAGACAATACAATTCACTTCCAGGATTTGGATAAGATATTAGATTTATGCACTTGTGTCTCTAGCAAGTGCCATCCATAGCAATTTGCCTTGATTTATTCAAGACTTACAAACAGTGTATAAACAAGAGTGGAGAGGAGGGTTCAACCAGTCCACTCCCATCTACCTGCCTGCCTGCCTGCCTGCCAAAGACAGATAGAGAGAGAGAGAGAGAGACAGAGAGAGAAAGAGAGAGAGGCCTTATATCTGGGCTCCCTAGAGATGGTTGATAGCGCTGGCTGCTTTCCTGGGGAGATTCATTGGATAGATATTTCTGATCCTGCACCCAGCCAATGTATCAGAAATACTTAAAGCAGTGGATGTATTTCTAGGTTGATTTGTAGGTTGAGTAAGTATCAGTGTACAAAGAGGGGAATGAGTGGATATGCAGACTGTGCTACAATGATGTAATTACTAGCTAAACCTTCGATGAAGAGGACCTTCAGTGAATTCTACATGTATTCGTGTCATGGATGCAATTGGTATTGGCTGTAGTCATAGAATAGCTGATTATTTTGGGATAAAAATAAAATACTAATTAGTATGATAATATTTCTCTTTGAGAAAGAGCGAGAGCAGAGACGGAGATACTCTCTAATATTCTCGAACCAGGCAGCCACACAGGAAGAAGAGGGACTAAAACCAATCCTCCCAGAGGGTCATGGGAAATTGCATTATGGCTACTTCAGCACAAGAGGCTGGGTCATGGCCTCCAGCCAAGCACCATTGCCCAACCAGATGCTGCTTGTAAGAACCCTGCTCTCACAGAGGTGGAGCTCTCCCTGCCAGGCATGCCTGGGCCCCTGACAGACAGCTTATTACACAGCAGATGGGGGCCAGGCCAGCTAGCACTCCAGTCTGTGGGGGACATAGGCCGTGGGGGGAGCATAAGGGTGGAGGGCAGAGGGAGGAGGGAGGGGCAGAGGAGGCTAAACCTAAGCCCAAGCCCCCTCCTATTGCAGTTTGGCTGTACAACATATTCTGCTTGGCTGGAGAGATGAAGCACCTGTTTGACAGGCCTGTTACTGGTTCTGGCAAGGGAGACATTCTGTGTCTCTTCTCTATGAGAGCAGGTCTTAGAGCAGACCCTGTTGTACCTCTGCGCTCTGAGACCATTACCTGAAGGTCTGGCAGAGAGGGAGCGGAGGGTGTGACGAGCTACAAACATGCTGTCAACATGAAAAACACACAGGACTCATACTGTGGATTCTACAATGGGCATGATTCCCAGAGGAGAGCAGGACCACCAGTGTTGGGACACACCGAGGATTTTATCATTCCAGGTTCCATCAGAACGGAATGAACACATTCCAAAACACTAATCCCTCTTGACTGACTGACTGATTGTAACAGTACAGAAGGGGCCATGATGATGAAAATCAAATAAGAGGCACTAGCCGTTAAGGAGGAGAGGTCTAGTATGAAATGAAAAGAGTTGGTGGAAAGGGTACTTGACGGACATTTTTTATGTATTTCTTTCTTTTCCTTTCTCCCCGTGAGCTGTTTCCGCGGGGCAAGCTGGCATGCGGATTAGTTTCAGCACGACGGGCGGCCCCAGCGGAGGAGCATGTGTGTGTAGAGGGGGAGAAGAAGGGGAGGTGTATCACCCCCAGGCAGGGTTGCGGAGGGGGTGAGGGCTGTTGAGACAGCCCAGCCCACCAGAGAGGAGGGTGGGTTACCACAGGCTTACACCTGAAATTTTAATTTTACAGAGCAAGGCCACGAGAGGTCAGCTCTCTCGTTAACAACCCCAGACTCTCAACGGGAGAGCGGGTGAGTGTGTGTGTGTGTGTGTGTGTGTGTGTGTGTGTGTGTGTGTGTGTGTGTGTGTGTGTGTGTGTGTGTGTGTGTGTGTGGAGGTGGGGGTATGATGGAAGCTGTTTGTCACCAGGCCGCATGTTCAAAGGGGGCTGAATATAGCTCGGGGAGGAGGCTTCAGTTTTAATTTGTGAATCGGAGGAGTGGAAGAGCGGTATCAAAGGGAAGGAGGGAAAAGGATGTATAGAGGAGCGTTATGGAAGGGAAGGAGGGAAAAGGATGTATAGAGGAGCGTTATGGAAGGGAAGGAGGGAAAAGGATGTATAGAGGAGCGTTATGGAAGGGAAGGAGGGAAAAGGATGTATAGAGGAGCGTTATGGAAGGGAAGGAGGGAAAAGGATGTATAGAGGAGCGTTATGGAAGGGAAGGAGGGAAAAGGATGTATAGAGGAGCGTTATGGAAGAGAAGGAGGGAAAAGGATGTATAGAGGAGCGTTATGGAAGGGAAGGAGGGAAAAGGATGTATAGAGGAGCTTTATGGAAGGGAAGGAGGGAGAAGGATGTATAGAGGAGCGTTATGGAAGGGAAGGAGGGAAAAGGATGTATAGAGGAGCGTTATGGAAGGGAAGGAGGGAAAAGGATGTATAGAGGAGAGTTATGGAAGGGAAGGAGGGAAAAGGATGTATAGAGGAGCGTTATGGAAGGGAAGGAGGGAAAAGGATGTATAGAGGAGAGTTATGGAAGAGAAGGAGGGAAAAGGATGTATAGAGGAGCGTTATGGAAAGGAAGGAGGGAGAAATAACTTCCCTGTGGTTGCTGAGGCAAACGTGAATAAGAGATATGAGGTAACGGAACCAAAGTCTACATTCCTTCAAGCTAGGCACTGTGTCTTAACCACTCACTCATTAGACTGCACTCACTAACCACATTATAATGACACGTGTGATCAGATGAAAAATCATGACAACTGCCATCAAATGAGAATGAAACTCATACAAAAAACATTGTGATAATGACATTGTGATAAACACGTACAGGCCAAGTACATCCTCATCATCGCTTCTAAATAAAGCGAAGCCGGTTCAGAAGGGAAACCCAAGTGTGGTGGCATCAGCTGATCGCATCAGAGTCGTTCAATATGCTCATGTTGCAAGGTTTGGCTGCTACAGGGTTGTCATTGATTGCGAGGATCAACCATGTTGCTGCTCTGCTGTTGTCAATAGCCGGCTAAACTAGCTAGCTAAGTAGAATTAGTCTATCATATCTATTATATACTTTCTTTGTTCCCAATGCCAGTTTTGGGGCATAGTCTGTTCTCTCGGCCAACATACCCCATCACCCCTAACTTTAACCCCTAACTTTAACTTAATTTTCAAGTTATCACCTTGAACCTTAGTGGGGAAGCTGACACTGTATCGCGTTGCGATGAATAACCAAGGCTTGCTTTAGCTACCAGCCATGTGGATTGGCTCCTGATTCTAGCATTACCTAGATCCTGTGGGCTTGCTAAACACCCACATGGCGATCCGCTGTTGACGATCAAGCGTCAATCACCTCTAATGTAAACGTTCTGTCAGAGAGCTTATTTCAGACACACTAATATGCAGGCTTATTCTAGTAATCTATGGGGTCGATTTCCTCTCGTTACCAGGTCGTCATCTATTCTTCTCTCATGACTTACCGGCATATACTATTAGGCATAAGCTTCAGCTCAGGTACTCTATGTTGTAGGCCTAGGTTTTAGATTATCACGTCACTTTCACTGTGCACGCTGTGCATGTATCAGTAGTGACATTAGGCTATTTGGATAGCACAGGTGGTTATATGTAGCTACCATTTTAGTTTTCGGTTCTGGGGGTTTGTTCGTGTTATGCAATTTAATGGTATGTCATGGCCACTGCAGCAGTCATTGTCTGGTCTTCCCTCCGTACAATGTCTTCTGTTATATAACCATATATGTCTTTTCTATTCCAAATTTCCGTTTGGAAAGGAAGCCTTTCTTTATTATGGTCCAATAGCAGGGATTCAATTAATCTTGGCTGTCAGGACCCTTCGGTGGGTAGTCTGCTCAGGGATCCATCTTCCCGCCTACTCTTCATGGCCTACGGAGAAGCGACCACCGTGCATATCAAGAGTATCTCTCCTCTCTCAGTAGCACAAGTTTGAGTTAACTTAAGGCAATAGTGCTGGGTTGATGTTACGCTTGCTAGAGGTGGTCTGTTTGATGGCGTTTATGGGTTCTTCAGTCTGTAAATAAACAACATTCTATATAGCATATCTTGCTCACCTCCTGTAGTTATTTTAGCCTCTTTATATGATGCTTCGCTCCGGCAGTGAGCTACCCTGAAGGAGCAGAGCCCTAATGCCAAGACTACGCATTGTAATAAAGGGTTAAACGTACACGTGGTGTTACCTTTTTGAATAAGATATATTTTTTTTCTTCAACAAAATGTTAAACTACTAATCTTCAAAAAAGAACAGTACAGTAGCTACCGTTGGTTATACAATCCGAGGGAGCCGTTATGAATGACTGATTGAAATTGCATATTAATAAGACATTCAAATGAGATTTCCCTACCATTTCCATAGCGTCAGAACGAATGTTTTTCCCGCTGTTGCGTTGAGAGGTGGCACGGCCACCACGCACGCGGAGCGGCGGGGTGTGATGGAATGATATTGCCTCTCTCTCTTTAGTTCACTCCGAGGTTACCTGCCTGCGGGCACATGGCTTTGATTAGCTTTTTGTCTTACAGCAGAAAATCTAACGGCAGAGGGGATATAACTCTGGAAATTTACGGCTACTGTGAGAGAAAATAGCTTTGTCTCCTTCCCCGGTTATAGACGGGAACTCGTTCGTTCGTACGTTCGTTTCATTCATTCCCCTCTCCACCGTGGGCCTGAGGTGGGACTCAAGTCAAGGTGGTAAGATTGAAAATCACAGCTTTCCTTTCTTTGCCTTTATCCGTATCCAGATAACTAAGGCCTTTAGGTTGTGGTATAGTAACTTGCTGTGTGCTGTTTCAGGCACATACAGTAACAGCTCTCATCACTTACTGTACTGTATATCACACACTGCTTTAGTCACTGTGCTGTTTATAGCAGACTTGTTTCATCATTAGTGATGTGGAGCTACAAGCTAAACCTTCCTCTCCCACTCTATATACAGGCGTACTGTACATCCACATACACTGAGAGGGCATGGTATCCTGTACCTAAGGATACATTGTATTGCTCCCATCCAAAATGAGAGCTAAGTGGAGGCTCAGAGCATCTTGAGGTCAACCCTAGGCAGGATTGGTAGGCTACAAGCTACACTACAGCATCCTACAGCTGTAAAGCTGCAATATCCCAATACAATCAGCGTACGGAATATCAGTCTTCAGATAGTATACTCAAACTCTTTGACATATTTTTCACCCCGTTAAAAGGCAGAACAGCCTGCCTGCCGTGCTGTAAACTGATGAGGGTTAGTATTAACCTCCTGAGCGGAGAGGTGTGATACTCTGTGATATCCGGGCTTTTAAAAAAGGCCCCTTCCGTCCTCTTCCAGAGCAGCACTACTCTGCGTTTTAATGACCTTGTTTTAACGTTAAGACATGGTGGTGTTAGAGAGTCAGGTAGGTAGAGAGTCCTGTTACTGACTTGACCACCGCACCGCCGGGCTACGAGCAGTTAGATGACAGGCCGTGTCACACATGTTCAAGTCAAAAGCACAACTGACCCTCACAGAGAGACAGGCTAATGTGTAAACATTTAGATATGCTGCTAGCAAAAGAAGGTTCTTACATATCGTCGCTGACATTAAACGGTGAGTTTAGACAGTGTGAGGTAATGTGTGTGGTCGTCTACCGGTGGACACCATGGTGTACGGTTGGTGTTAAATAATAAAATAAGCAATGTCCTTAAAATAATGAAAGATACAAATAAAAGAGCAGTAATGCGTCAAACAGCCAAAGGCTAATTTAAACTTACATTATATTCCCTGGTGACTGATCTGCCCATCCCATCTCATATTCCATACTGATGACATGCATCAAGCGAACAAATAGAAGTGTTGACTACAGTCACATACTCAAACCGTTTAACCAAACGCTACATTAAACTCAGACAATGCAGCATCTCATTTGACAGAAGCCAAGTCAGAGAAGGATTGTCCCGTATGGATTATTAGAATCATTAAATGTTTCAACTAAATGTGAAATTATAGAAAGATGTGTATTTTAGGAGGGCGCTGATGAGAAATCAACGCTCCATTGGAGTGGAGTCAGTCTCCATTAAACCAGAATATACGCTCCAACTCACTCCTTCAGTGGTTTTCATTGCCTGCGTCCCACCTCGTACCAGATCACGCAGCCCCTTTTACTCCTCCTACACTGGGAAAAGCACCCAAGTGGATAGCTCCACCTTCGAGTCTGATTCTACACACCCTGAATACAATCACTCTCACACTGAGATATTCAGACAGTCATAGAGTTACAGCTACTCGATCAGAAAATCTTCTAAAATCAGCCATGTTGAACTACCTCCACACTGCTGATGTAATGACCTACTGATATGATGAATGCTATTTATCAGTCCCCACCATGGCATTGTACAGTAGTAGTCAGTAGCAGAGCAACAGAGAGGAGTTGTTGACTCCGCTCAGCTGTAGTGGTAGAATAGTGTTTCTCTGTGACAGAGCAGAGTCCATTAGAAAGCAGACTGTCTGGTGTATCTGACAGTGTGATCATTCAATTTTATAAGAGCTGTATCTAACCAGATGTTCACAAAAATAGGTGTGTAGTCGATACTTCAACTTGTAGTCAAGTGCAGTCTTTGAGTCTGTGAAGTCTGCACTGAGGCTTACAACAGTTGAGAAGTCAGTGAGGCGTGCACTATGGTAACGTCAGTAGTAGAGTTGAGTCTTCAGTCAGTCAGTCAGTCAAAAAGGTGTTCGTTCACAGGCACACAGTAGTTGAGCTGAGGGCTTACCTGCCCACAGGCCAGTCCCATGCCCCTCTCCCCCATACCATGTGGGCAAGACAGATTCAACTCCAAGGCATCAGCTCCTGAGGCCTGTTGAAAGAATAACACACGCAGAACCAGATCGTTATCACAAGCTTTTTTTTGTTTTGTTTATACAAATGATCACCATGAACACTTTTTTTTTTTAAATGGAAGATGCCATCACCTTTCCTTTTTTTGGAAAAACCAAGAGCTACAATATTATTCACGTGCATTTGATTTCTTATGTCAAAAACCTGGGCAGATTTCATACCCCAAAATGTTCTCCCATGAATTCGGTTAAGGGATGGATCTTTTAACAATTCATTCACTTGAGTGCATTTCAGTGTTACACCATGTCGGATTGATATTCCATTTATTCACGCACCAACACCACAACATGAAGTGGATGCGGATTTGCAGATGTACTGAAGATGCACACACACTGTACATTTACCGAAATGCAATTCAATGCAAAACAATGGAGACTGGAAAAAGAGGCCCCTAAAATAGATGAGACAAATTATAACTGTTCCGCATGGATCGGCATCAGATGACACTGTAACATGGACTGGTGGAGAGAGAGAGAGAGGGAGAGAGAGAGAGAGAGGCAGAGAGAGAGAGACTGAGGCGTCGAGCGAACGCATCGAGAGAAGAGCGGCGAGAGAAGCAACGGCTGAGCCGGAAAGGCATCTGACAGGCAATTACGTTTCCGTGGGGGCTTTAAAACACATCACAAGAGGGATTTAAACAATTACAAACAGCTCCACAAACCTGCCAGAGAGTCTCCAGCTGCGGATTTATGATTTGGCCTCAGACTGACAACCATTAGAGAGAGAGAAAAGAATAATAAGCATTTTAGCCTTACAAAGTGCACATTTCATGGTCAATTGAGGCCCAAACGCAGTCACAACATGGTCATAATGCATCGGGATCCCCAAAGCCAATTATCAATCATGTTTAATTTCACCCTTCTTCCTTAAGCCCTTCATGGAGAAAAGGGAGGGGGTGGCCGGCGGATTTATTTTGTTCTATAGTCTTTTTTTCTCTCTCTCTCTCATTTCAGATCATAATAAACTTTGCGATGATATGTGAAGGAAGATGGTTGGGGGAGGTGTTTGATATTGTGGGCTCAGTTTAGAGAGCCAAGGATTAGGGGAGTGTATCCTGTACACAACAGAGAACAGAGAGCAGAGACTGTTTGTTAGACATGTCTTCATCCCATCCCCCCAGCTCAGAGACAGAAAGAGAGAGAGAGAGAGAGAGAGAGAGAGAGAGAGAGAGAGAGAGAGAGAGAGAGAGAGAGAGAGAGAGAGAGAGAGAAAGAGACAAGAGTGAGAGACAGCTAGACAGAGTTTTGTTAATTATCTATTTCACTTGCTTTGACAATGTAAACATATGTTTCCATGCCAATAAATCAATTTGAATTGAATTTAAATTAAAGAGAGAGAGAGAGAGAGAGAGAGAGAACATTCCTCTCCTCTCATCTCTGATCGGCTGTCTGCTCCAGGTTGCTGTGTCTGTCAGGCCGAGTGTGATGCATTCGATCGGATAGTTTTCTGTACCTTCCCCTCATGAATATCAGAAAGTATAGGTGTTGGTCTCCCTCTGAATTATACCAAGTTTTCCATGGAAATCCAACATGGACCTAGTTAGCTTTGTTCATTTCGAGGGATGCGAGCACCAAATTATGTAGACACGCCCAAATGTGCAGAGCTTACCCCAGGCTTATCCACACGACATGATAAGGCAATGCACATGTGCAAAATATGAAATCAGCTCAATGCAACGAACGAAGCTAGGCAAAGCAGCGAGGCATATGCTGACCCTGTCCATTAACAGTGACTGGAGTCAGGAACGTGAGTCAACGATTTGAACGGACGGGAAGGAAGACATGAATACCCAGGCGCCTTTCCTGAGATTTGGATGCAGTTTTAGCAAATGTTGATATTTTTTAGCATAAAAAAACACCAGAATCATTGAGGAAAAACATGAAATAACAAAAAAGAATGAACATTTGTCTACCCTGCCTATTCTGACCGCACATCACTGATCATTTAGAACCATTATGAGGGACAGTGCAGTACCATATTAGGACCTGCCTTTTAGGGGTGCATACAAACAACACACACAACAGAAAGAAACATCGAGAAAAGGGACGACACTGTCAAAGCTGTAAGCATCTTAAACCCGTCAAAAAGTGCACGCACGCCGTGCACACGAGAGAGAGAGACTGAAGCACAGACTGAAGTATAGATACATTTTAACCCAATTATGAATTAGGCTCTACTCCAGCTGTATAAATTGTAAATGCGCAATTTATGAAGCAGGCCATGCGCATAGCAAATAAAGGCCAAGCATTGCATTAATATTTATACACTTTGTCCCAGGGGCGATATGGCTCTGGTCAAAAGTAGTGCACTATTAAGGGAATTGGGTGCCATATGGGACAGATACTGTACATAGGGATCATGATCCAGGAGAGACCAGGAAGCAGAGGAGAGCTTCTAGAGGATGGACGGATACGCTCCATAACCAAGCCAGAGGCCCCAAGCAGATATTTATGCAACCTGACACTGCCTTTGACATGGATTATCAACCCACAACTTGATAAGGGAAACATAACCTAGCACCGTCACAGACTCTAGAGCATCAATGTTGGTGTGATCTCCACGGGTATTAGGAACAAGATATGAGCCATAAAAGTGCCTTAAGGACAGACACAGTCTATCTGTCTGTCGGTCTGTCTTTTTGTCACCACAAAGGGACAAGCAGACAAAAAAATGCATTTCTCGTGGCCCCCTTAATGAAGTAATAGTTGTAGAAAATATATACACTACCGGTCAAAAGTTTTAGAACACCTACTCATTCAAGGGTTTTTCTTTATTTTACTATTTTCTACATTACATTATGAAATAACACATATGGAATCAAGCAGTAACCAAAAAGGTATATTTTATATTTCAAATAGCCACCCTTCGCCTTGATGACAGCTTTGCAGACTCTCAACCACATTCTCTCAACCAGCTTCATGAGGTAGTCACCTGGAATGCATATCAATTAACAGGTGTGCCTTCTTAAAAGTGAATTTGTGGAATTTCTTTCCTTCTTCATTCGTTTGAGACATTCAGTTGTGTTGTGACATGGTAGGGGTGGTATACAGAAGATAGCCCTATTTGGTAAAAGGCCAAGTCCATATTATGGCAAGAACAGCTCAAATAAGCAAAGAGAAACGACCGTCCATTATTACTTTAGGACATGAAGGTCAGTCAATCTGGAAAAATAACTTTGAAAGTTTCTTCAAGTGCAGTAGCAAAAACCATCAAGCTCTATGATGAAACTGGCTCTCACGAGGACCGCCACAGGAATAGAAGACCCAGAGTTACCTCTGCTGCAGAGGATAAATTCATTAGAGTTACCAGCCTCAGAAATTGGAGCCCAAATAAATGCTTCACAGAGTTCAAGTAACAGACACATCTCAACATCAACTGTTCAGAGGAGACTGTGTGAATCAGGCCTTCATGGTCGAATTGCTGCAAAAAAAACCACGAGCAATGGACATTGGAGATTTTTGGTTCTAACCGTCGTGTCTTCGTGAGACGCGGTGTGGGTGAACGGATGATGTACGCATGTGTATTTCGCACCCTGAAGCACTGAGGAGGTGTTATGGTGTGGGGGTGCCTTGCTGGTGACACTGTCAGTGATTTATTTAGAATTCAAGGCACACTTAACCAGCATGGCTACCACAGCATTCTGCAGCGATACGCCATCCCATCTGCTTTGGGCTTAGTGGGACTATCATTTGTTTTTCAACAGGGTCATTACCCAACACACCTCCAGGCTGTGTAAGGGCTATTTGACCAAGAAGGAGAGTGATTATATTATAAAAATAAAGCGAACTGGATGCAATATGGGGAAAAATGCCCAAATTATTTTTCAATTCTCAACATAGAAATGCTACCAAATATTTTTTATTTAAACTTGTTACAAATGATGAAGTCACTCATGGAAGTAAAGTACTTTA
Source organism: Salvelinus namaycush (assembly GCF_016432855.1). Taxonomy (NCBI): domain Eukaryota; kingdom Metazoa; phylum Chordata; class Actinopteri; order Salmoniformes; family Salmonidae; genus Salvelinus; species Salvelinus namaycush. Next base: position 16,240,275 of record NC_052339.1, on the reverse strand, counting down.
AGAATATATTTTCTTTTCAGTTTCCTCCATCTCCACTAACCAAAGCTAATGTTATGGATTTTTTTCCTATTAATAATGTAAAATTAACATCTGTACGGAAAGACTCATGTGAAGGCCAAATTACAGAGGAGGAACTTCTTGATGCAATTAAAACCTTTAAGTTCGTGAAAACTCCAGGACTGGATGGCATACCAGAGGAGTTATACCAAACCTTTTTTGATATACACAGAGGACCATTATTAGCATGTTTTAACCACTCCTATATAAATGGTAGATTATCGGACAGGCAACAAGAAGGTCTGATTTGATTATTACTGAAACAGGATCCAAGTGGTATTCATAAAGATCCAGTCCATTAAAAAAAATTGGAGGGCTCTTCCACTTCAGTGTTGTGATGCAAAAGTTCTAGCTAAATGCTTGGCACATAGAATTAAAAAGGTTTTGTCAGATATTATTCATCCTAATCAGACAGGTTTTCTACATGGACGATACATTGGAGATAATATAAGACGAATACTGGAAACAATAGAATACTATGAAATATCGGGGAAACCAGGCCTGGTTTTCATAACTGACTTTGAAAAGGCTTTTGATAAAGTATGACTGGAGTTAATGCCTGGAATATTTCAATTTTGGAGAATCTCTTATAAAACTGGTTAAAGTTAAAGTATAGTAACCCTAGGTGTAAAATAGTAAATAATGGCTACATCTCAAACAGTTTTAAACTGTCAAGGGGAGTAAGACAAGATTGTCCACTATCGGCATATCTATGTATTATTGCCATCAAAATGTTAGCTGTTAAAATTAGATCCAATAATAATATTAAGGGATTAGAAATCCATGGCTTAAAAACAATGGTGTCATTGTACGCTGATGATTCATGCTTTCTTTTAAAACCACAATTAGAATCCCTCCACAGCCTCATAGAGGATCTAGATACTTTTTCTAACCTCTCTGTATTAAAACCAAATTATGATAAGTGTACTATGTTATGTATTTGATCACTAAAAAATTCAACTTTTACATTACCGTGTAGTTTACCAATAAAAAAGTCTGACGGGGATGTGGACATAGTCAGTATACATATCCAGAAAGAAAGGATCTCACTCCAATACATTTTAATAGAAAGTTAGCAAAAATAGATAAGATCTTGCTACCATGGAAAAGAAAATACCTGTCTATTTGTGGAAAAATCACTGATTAACTCCTTAGTCATATCAGTTTACCTATTTGCTTATGGTTTTGCCTACACCTAGTGACCTACTTTTTAAATTATATGAACAAAAAATATTCAATTCTATTTGGAATGGCAAGCCAGACAAAATTAAAAGGGCCTATTTATATAATGAATGAATTTGGAGGGCAGAAATTATTAAATAGTAAAGCATTAGACCTCTCACTAAAGGCATCAGTCACACAAAAGTTATACTTAAATCCAAAATGGTTCTCTAGTAAATTAGTAAGAATGTCTCACCCCATGTTCAAGAATGGCCTTTTTCCCTTTATTCAGATTACAACTGCTCACTGTCAGGTATATGAAAATGAAATAATCTTCAAAATCTCTCTTTTTTTTTTTTTTTAAAACAAGCCTCAGAAAGTTGGTTGCAATTTCAGTTTAATCAACCAGAAAAGACAGAACAAATAACACAACAAATATTGTGGTTAAAATCAAATATACTAATTAATAAAAAATAAATATAATCTTTGTAAATAACATCATAAATAGGACTGGTGGAGTTATGTCACACATGCAGCTAACAGTCTGCTCTACCCCAAAATTACAACCAACTAATTACAGCATTCCCACAAAAATGGATGAGGCAAGTGGAAAGGGTAAAAGTAAGGAACTTGTCTGTCGGCCCTGCATTAAAGACCAAAAATGGTTTAAAAAAGTTGTGATAAATATAAATATATACCAGTCTCATTTAAGGACCAAAAAATTGACAGCTGTGCCATATAAATTGCAAAATAGTTGGGAAGAGATTTTCGACGTACCGATTCCATGACACCGGATTCAAAACTTCAAATTTTTAAATTTAAATTATTATACAAAAATCTTGCAACCAAAATAATGCTAAATATATATGGGGGATACAGTCTTCCCAGCTCTGCAGATTTTACTGCGAGGAGGCAGAGTCATTAGATCATTTATTTTGGTACTGTCCATATGTAGCTTGTTTTTGGTCACAGATCCAGGAATGGCTGAAGAATTGCAACATTTACCTGGAGCTAACGCTACAGATAGCAATACTGCGAGATATGAAATCACAGTCAATCGATCAATAACATAAAAAATAATTTAGCAAAAATGTTCATCTTTAATTTACAATCTGTAGAAACTATGAGAATAGAAAGGTTCAGTACTTTTGTGAAGCATCACAGCACAGTTCAAAAATATGTCAAAAAGAAATCCAAAATGGATGGTGTTAAGAGATAGATGGGAGGGGTTGAATGGAGCTGAAGGGTGGGACTAATAACAACAAGATAACACATGTAAAACATATGGGGTCTGTAAATGTAATATAGGTCTGGAGCTTTTGTGAACTAGCAAAGTTACAAGTGGAAATCAAACGAGATGGGCATCAGAAATAGAGGAAGGCCAGGACTAAAAACAAAAAATATATATAACTATTGTAAAATAGATTGTGTCTGTAAAATGTGTAAAGTATGTATAAACAGAAGGTAGAAGCATAGGTGTTATTGTTTATTAGTTTACTCCAATTGGGGAGGGGTAGGTAGGGTTTGCGGGGGAAAATAAAGGTATATAAAAAAAAAAAGTGTGTATATGTATGTGTATGTATGTATGTATATATATGTGTATATGTATGAACGTTTATGTATATACAGTGGTGAGAACAAGTATTTGATACACTGCCGATTTTGCAGGTTTTCCTACTTACAAAGAATGTAGAGGTCTGTAATTTTTTTATCATAGGTACACTTCAACTGTGAGAGACGGAATCTAAAACAAAAATCCAGAAAATCACATTGTATGATTTTTAAGTAATTAATTTGCATTTTATTGCATGACATAAGTATTTGATCACCTACCAACCAGTAAGAATTCCGGCTCTCACAGACCTGTTAGTTTTTCTTTAAGAAGCCCTCCTGTTCTCCACTCATTACCTGTATTAACTGCACCTGTTTGAACTCGTTACCTGTATAAAAGACACCTGTCCACACACTCAATCAAACAGACTCCAACCTCTCCACAATGGCAAAGACCAGAGAGCTGTGTAAGGACATCAGGGATAAAATTGTAGACATGCACAAGGCTGGGATGGGCTACAGGACAATAGGCAAGCAGCTTGGTGGGAAGGCAACAACTGTTGGCGCAATTATTAGAAAATGGAAGAAGTTCAAGATGACGGTTAATCACCCTCAGTCTGGGGCTCCATGCAAGATCTCATCTTGTGGGGCATCAATGATCATGAGGAAGGTGAGGGATCAGCCCAGAACTACACGGCAGGACCTGGTCAATGACCTGAAGAGAGCTGGGACCACAGTCTCAAAGAAAACCATTAGTAACACACTACGCCGTCATGGATTAAAATCCTGCAGCGCACGCAAGGTCCCCCTGCTCAAGCCAGCGCATGTCCAGGCCCGTCTGAAGTTTGCCAATGACCATCTGGATGATCCAGAAGAGGAATGGGAGAAGGTCATGTGGTCTGATGAGACAAAAATAGAGCTTTTTGGTCTAAACTCCACTCGCCGTGTTTGGAGGAAGAAGGATGAGTACAACCCCAGGAACACCATCCCAACCGTGAAGCATGGAGGTGGAAACATCATTCTTTGGGGATGCTTTTCTGCAAAGGGGACAGGACGACTGCACCGTATTGAGGGGAGGATGGATGGGGCCATGTATCGCGAGATCTTGGCCAACAACCTCCTTCCCTCAGTAAGAGCATTGAAGATGGGTCGTGGCTGGGTCTTCCAGCATGACAACGACCCGAAACACACAGCCAGGGCAACTAAGGTGTGGCTCCGTAAGAAGCATCTCAAGGTCCTGGAGTGGCCTAGCCAGTCTCCAGACCTGAACCCAATAGAAAATCTTTGGAGGGAGCTGAAAGTCCGTATTGCCCAGCGACAGCCCCGAAACCTGAAGGATCTGGAGAAGGTCTGTATGGAGGAGTGGGCCAAAATCCCTGCTGCAGTGTGTGCAAACCTGGTCAAGAACTACAGGAAACGTATGATCTCTGTAATTGCAAACAAAGGTTTGTGTACCAAATATTAAGTTCTGCTTTTCTGATGTATCAAATACTTATGTCATGCAATAAAATGCAAATTAATTACTTAAAAATCATACAATGTGATTTTCTGGATTTTTGTTTTAGATTCCGTCTCTCACAGTTGAAGTGTACCTATGATAAAAATTACAGACCTCTATATGCTTTGTAAGTAGGAAAACCTGCAAAATCGGCAGTGTATCAAATACTTCTTCTCCCCACTGTATATACACAGTTGAAGTCGTAAGTTTACATACACCTTAGCCAAATACATTTAAACTCAGTTTTTCACAATTCCTGACATTTAATCCTAGTAAAAATTCCCTGTTTTAGGTCAGTTATGATCACCACTTTATTTTAAGAATGTGAAATGTCAGAATAATAGTAGAGAGAATGATTTATTTCAGCTTTTATTTCTTTCATCACATTCCCAGTGGGTCAAAGGTTTACATACACTCAATTAGTATTTGGTAGCATTGCAATTAAATTGTTTAACTTGGGTCAAACGTTTCGGGTAGCCTTCCACAAGCTTCCCACAATAAGTTGGGTGAATTTTGGCCCATTCCTCCTGACAGAGCTGGTGTAACTGAGTCAGGTTTGTAGGCCTCCTTGCTCGCACAAGCTTTTGCAGTTCTGCCCACACATTTTCTATAGGATTGAGGTCAGGGCTTTGTGATGGCCAGTCCAATACCTTGACTTTGTTGTCCTTAAGCCATTTTGCCACAACTTTGGAAGTATGCTTGGGGTCATTGTCGATTTGGAAGAACCATTTGCGACCAAGCTTTAACTTCCTGACTGATGTCTTGAGATGTTGTTTCAATATATCCACATAATTTTTCTCCCTCATGATGTCATCTATTTTGTGAAGTGCACCAGTCCCTCCTGCAGCAAAGCACCCTCACAACATGATGCTGCCACCCCTATGCTTCACGGTTGGGATGGTGTTCTTCGGGTTGCAAGCCTCCCCCTTTTTACTCCAAAAAAAATGATGGTCATTATGGCCAAACAATTCTATTTTTGTTTCATCAGACCAGAGGACATTTCTCCAAAAAGTACGATCTTTGTCCCCATGTGCAGTTGCAAATCGTAGTCTGGCTTTTTTATGGCGGTTTTGGAGCAGTGGCTTCTTCCTTGCGGAGCGGCCTTTCAGGTTATGTCGATATTGGACTCATTTTACTGTGGATATAGATGCTTTTGCACCTGTTTCCTCCAGCATCTTCACAAGGTCCTTTGCTGTTGTTCTGAGATTGATTTGCACTTTTCGCACCAACGTACGTTCATCTCTAGGAGACAGAACATGTCTCCTTCCTGAGCGGTATGACGGCTGCGTGGTCCCATGGTGTTTATAAATGCGTACTATTGTTTGTACTGATGAATGCGGTACCTTCAGGCATGTGGAAATTGCTCCCAAGGATGAACCAGACTTTTTTTCTGAGGTCTTGGATGATTTCTTTTGATTTTCCCATGATGTCAAGTAAAAATGCACTGAGTTTGAAGGTAGGCCTTGAAATACATCCACAGGTACACCTCCAATTGATTCAAATGATGTCAATTAGCCTAACAGAAGTTTCTAAAGCCATGACATACTTTTTTGGAATTTCCCAAGCTGTTTACAGGCACAGTCAACTTAGTGTATGTAAACTTCTCACCCACTGGAATTGGGATACAGTGAATTATAAGTGAAATAATCTGTCTGTAAACAATTGTTGGAAAAATTACTTAGGACATCTACTTTGTGCATGACACAACAGACTTTCCAACACTATAGTTTGTTAACAAGAAATTTGTGGAGTGTTGAAAAACGAGTTTTCATGACTCCAACCTAAGTGTATGTAAACATCCGGCTTCAACTGTATTTAAATGATATGTGTATGTATGTATATAGATATGTATATATTTGCCCCAAAAATATATGGGGAATTGCAGACAATTACATTGATGGAAGCAACAATCTATCCGCAATATTAAGCTGATCCAACCCCCCCCCCCCCAAAAAAAACCTGGCCTCCACAATCCCCCGACCTCAACCAAATTGAGATGGTTTGGGATAAGCGAAGGAAAAGCAGCCAACAAGTACTCAGCACGTGTGAGAACTCCTTCAAGACTGTTGGAAAGACTGAAGCTTCATTCCAGGTGAAGCAGGTTGAAAGCATGCCACGAGTGTGCAAAGCTGTCATCAAGGCAAAGAGTGGCTATTTGAAGAATCTCAAATATAAAATACTTTTTTGGTTACTACATGATTCCATATGTGAAATTTTATAGTTTTGATGTCTTCACTATTATTCTACAATGTAGAAAATAGTAAAATAAAGAAAAACCCTTCTAAAACTTTTGACCGGTAGTGTATATATAATAATAATTGATAAGCAGCCCCTAAATCATTTTCTGTTTGTGATTTAAAAATTCTGACAACTGAGCAATGTAAAATACAAATATTTAGGAAAAGTCAGGGAAGGAGCAGGACGTCGCCTTCAAAATGGCAGATCTATTTTAAAGACAAAATCCAACGGCAGTGGGCGTCGGCTTTGGCAGTTCTAATGTTAAGTCGTTCATAGACCATCACCATCCAATGTTTCCATTTTTTCTTCTCTTATCTGTTTTGTATTGAATAAAATAGGAATGTCTCACAGTAAGAATTTTACATTAGGAATTGTAGCCTCTAGCACATAGCTATGATACAACCTTTCCTCTCCAAAGCTGGGAATTTCTAACCGAGAAACGAAAGGGGGGAAAAAGAGGAAAGTTGACTGAACTGGAGTGACAGTTGAAAGTAGGGAAATGTTTCACTTCAGATTGACACTTCAGTAAGGAGGAGGGCGAGGAAGGAAAAAAACGACTTTTAAGTAGTACCCTTAGGCAAGGAACAGTGTTAAGTGTTCTCTTACAGATTTCAAAGTGGAAATGAATGGTTGACTTTCCTTGAAAACGGAGTTGCCATAGCAACACAGCTTTTATTTCATATTTCCACTGCTACAGGTAGTTAAATAGACGCACAATAGATGTGATGAAGAAGAATAAAAGAGCGGTTCTAACGGTTCTTCCTCCTGAGGTGTGTTGCTGCCGAACCTGGACCATTCACCAAACCGAACCCCTTCTCTTTCCAACCTCCCGATTTAGACTATATCCCTCTACTGCTCCCATCTGTGCTGGTGTTGCAACAAGGGCTTTTCACAGAAGGAAAATAAAATGAAATATTCCCCATGTAAAGTCATGGCTAGAGGGCATCTTTAAACCCTTCGGACCCCTCTGGGTTCTTCTGCGGAGAAGTGTGTAGGGATCTGGCCTTGGTACAATGGGTGGAGGAGGGTTCAAATCCTAAGTGCAATATCACAGACATAGTCCTAGCCAAGGTACTTATCCTGCATAGCTGGTTTCACTGGGTTATCTTCAATCCTATTTTATGACTGTATAAATTCTTCATGGATAAGGAGGCATGCTAAGTGAATAACTATGATAATAATATTCTTAAAGTGAGACGAGGAGGGAGGGTTTATTAAGGGAGGGAGAAGGGAAGGAAAATAAAATTGCATACCACATACTTTAAATCAAATATATTCTAGGAGATCTGATGGTGATGATGATGGTTGGGGAGGTGGGGATGGAGGGGGAAGCCTGACAGGTTGTTTTAAATGAGGTAGGAGAGAGAGTGACGCATCAATGAAATCAATAGCGGCATTAACACATTGAGCTGTTAAACCGGTTTGCATTCTGACATTTTCCTTTTGCACAATTAAGCGGTTGAGATATGCGAGTCAACTCTGATTAGTTGAGCAGTTGCTAAACCTGACGTAACCACGGTATGCCTACACCTAGCTACCGCAGTTTATCTCAGGGGTCTTTCACACCAAATTGTTTTGGAGCGGTTTCTCCAAACTCTGGTGTGTTTACCCCCTTAGTTTGGTTCGTTTAGACTGGTGTGAACACTCCATGTACACTCAGGCACGCACCAAACAATGCACTGTGGTTCGCTCAAAAAGGGTGGTCTCAGTCCGTTATTATTCATACCGTGGTACGGTTCGCTGCAGGTGTGAACGCAGTCTGGACCAAACACAGGAAAGGAACCAGAGGAGAGCAGAATTTTTGGTTGTTTGAATGTGAGCATTTGATAAAATGCACGCATTATCATACCTTGATATCTCTGAAACAATTTGTGAGTAGCAGCTCATTTCTGAGCGCATCCTATGCATATTAGTGGAGACCAGGGATATACATGTAGGCTAATTAATATTCAATGCACGTTTCAGTTAGAGCGGCTGTTTCACTGTTTTCCTCCCGCATGTTGATGGAAGACCAAAGCGAAATATGATGATTGGGACACACAAGTGATCCTCCATGATGATCATTGATGTATGAAACTAATGGTTGCATGAGCACATCATTTTCTTTAGGCATTTCAGTTCGTTTAACATTTGGCAAATGTGAAACCAACCAGACCCCCCCCCCCCCCCCCCCCCACACAAAAAAAAACAGTGTAACAAATAAACAAACTGTGATTGGAACTATAGCTCAGAACTATGTGGACGACGCCCTGAAACACAAAAGAGAACACTGCTAGATCAGTTCTCTGTTGGTTGAAAAAAGAAACCCCACAGCTATGTAGCACATGTTTGAAACACCTTGTCCTTGTCAGTGTCAGTGTTGGATGCCATCAGGGACGTGTTTAAGAAGCTTTGGGAGGGGAATGGGGGAAGAGGGAGGGTAGAGGGGAAGGGGGGAGAGTTGGAGCACTCCAACCTCACATATGGGTGAGCCTGGAGATGTCTGGCCTGTAAAAGCTTCCATATCCACATCCCCTCCCTCCCTCCCTCCATCATTGTTTCACTCCCACAGTGTCATCTGTCTCCTTGCTTACAGCCACTTGGCAGCCTACCACAGGTTTAGGGCAGATAAACATTTAACTAAATGTTGCACCCACTCCAAATCCAGGATTACATCCCTCTCATTCAATATTTGGGGTGTTTAAACACTTGCAGTGGATGTGGCTTTCTGCCTGGTCTGAAGATCTAAATCAAATTCCACAAATATAACCCAAGTGAGGGACACAGAGAAAGAAGCTATGCTAGTCGTGACAATTATAAACATGTCAGTACCGGAAATAATGTTATAACCATTCCTGGCCAGCATTTAGGATTTTACATTTGAAGAAAGAAATCAATATTGCTAAGACCTACCTCTGCCATCTTGGCAAGCTCTGTCCAGTCAGCTTTGTTATAGCTGCACATTATACTGGAGATAATGACCTAGAGAAAGAGAGAAGAACAAAGAAGAAAAGAGAAGAATAATATAAAACTGAGTGATAAATCCATTGCGGCTCAAACTAAAAGTTTCATTTCAACACATTAGAAAACAGATCTGAGAGGAGCAGCCATTATCCTATTTTTAAGAAGCACCGGCATTGTCCTCCCTCAGTCACAAAATCAATATTTATAATTTTATAAGATCAGGACAAATCCAGTGTGCTTGCCAGCGTTATTAAAACAATAAAAACACCAGAGAGAGGTACAGATGTAGGATCTTAATTTGAGTCAGTTTGCTACAGCAGGAAAATTATCCTGCAGGAAATGGAAATATGGATTATTATGATACATTTTTGCTAGGGAAAATCAAGTCTGAAATTTAAAAGTGGAAATGACAAACTTCAGAAGCCTTTTTAAACCTTAGATACACTACAAGTTTAAAATGTCCCGCATTTCAGGAAAGTTCTCTTGCAACAGGGAGATCAAATTAAGATCCTACACATGTATTTGCAGGAGGCTCTGAGTGGATTAGACTAGGTCTCTCTCCTCCAGACATACAATAAGCCCTCTATAAAACAGGTTATATAGGCCCCTGCTTCTTAATATTGCCTCCCGGTTTTAAGTAATCACAGAAATAAAAAGGACCATGATGTATAGACATGATGCTGAGGATACCCGATGGGTCCAATCCACAAAGAGGTAAGAGCTACTACACCCATTGGCTGGGAGGCAGAGGACGTCTTCTGGAGATATTGAGGAACATTATTCCTGACCACATATATCTGATGTGCCTGCTTTGTGTTATAACTGTCTGGAAACTGTGTGTGTGTGTATTAGATCACACTACAACTTTCCTTCTGTATCAACACTATAAGGAATTCAAAGTAAATGCTGATGCTAAGTAGCTATTAATCAAGTACTGTGACCGCCTTGTACAGCTTCCTCTCTTCTTGCCATGATATTAACTGTTACACTATATTATTGTACTAAGTATTAAAGTTGTTAAAGACAGTTAATGTTACTCATTCCAACAGCAGGCCTTCTAAAAACAGAGTTAGGATCCAGGGGAGGACATTAAACAGAAAGGCTGAGCCCCCTCCAGCGACAAATATCTAGTAGATATAAATCTCCTTCTAGCCAGGTACAGCATGAAGGTTTCTCAATCCACACCAGACAGACACACACCAAGACGCAACTCCAGCCCTGCTGTGGTTTAATGAAGGTTTAAATAGACCTAGATTTAACTGTGCAAATAAAGTGAAAGCTCCCCTTGACTCCATGACATTTACCATGACCAATATGCAGGCCCTGCTTGACATATTAGTCATATTGGAGCTTTCTGTATACAGGAATATTCAACTTTCATAGGTGATGTTATGAGAGGGTGCGCCGACTCGGCTTAGCTAGTTTCTCCTCGTGTGGCTAGAGAAACTGTAACTACAGATGAAGCACACAAAATGGAGATGGTAAAACAGAGCAAAATGTACAATTATACTGAATAGTTGTCCTTGATGTTGTTTGGTATCTCAACGGCTATGGCACTGGTGGTGTGTGTGTGTGTGTCTCTCTCAACAACACAGTAACAAAGCACTGCACGGTCTAAACAAGTTACATCCACTGCAAACCATCTGATGCTGTGTGAATGTGTGTGTTTGAATATGCGCGTGCATGCATGTGTCCATGCCCATCTTTGTGTGTGTGAGAGGATCATCTTGTTATTATCAGCTCAACCACAGAGCCATGGAGCCCTGAGCTATACACTACAGAAATGACTTCTTCTTCCCCATTACCGCTAACAACACCATGGTATCCATGGAGATACCTCACCTGATACATCACCTGGAAACTGTCACCTAGAGCCGAATCAGCCGATAGCCCACGGGAAAATGTGCGACAATTTTCGCTCCCTCCCCCTCTCCTTAACTCCACTCCATTAGCACCACTAGGGATAATGAGAACACATTTGGCACTTGGTGGACGGCACCTCAATCGGGGCTATTTGTCCAGACTGCTCTGACCTAAAAAGCTAGGTGCTATTGGGGTAATTGGAAGGGCAAATAGGCCAGTATTTCCTTTGGTGCACTGTTTGTCAGGTAAAAAAAAAAGGTACTCTGTCTGTGTGCTTTACAGGTCATGGTACAGTTTGAGAGAGAGCTCAGTCTGGTCACGCACACACACAGGCATAGCACCCCCCCGTGCTCCTTTGTGTTCCAATGAAACATATCCCAGAAGCGCTAATTTACAGGGAAACACAGAGCTCAGTGCTTTGTCCTGCTTCATTCTGGATCTGTGAAAGGGCTAGGGAGGAGAAACACACTATGACGGATCTAAAAACCACAAGAGGCATTTCACACCGTCTTTTTTCATCCACCTAACAATAGCTGTTGAAGCGAATGCAGGGCATCAGTGACATTATTCCTCTCAGACTTTCATTAACAATGGCCAGGGGAACATCAATGAATCCTTTGATACTGTACATCTGGAGTTTCCAAAAGTTGGAGAACAATAAACTCTTAGAAATTAACAAATTACCCAGCAAACACAGAACGTACTCAGAACATTAGGCAACGTTCCCATTAGGTCCCTTTAAGGGTTTTTGCGAGAAGTTATCCCTCTGATGTTCTGTTAATTGGAACATTAACACATGACGTTAACCTCGGGACCATAAGAGGATGTTCAGTACAGGTCCCGGTTTGGTCACAGTATAATGTTATTATAAGGTATTTTTGTTCCTATTTGGTCCTGATAGGAAGTTATATATGGGACATTCAATGACCACAAGGGGATGTTTCATTATGGTCAAGAGGACGTCGCATGATGGTCCATTCCCTGGGGGACATTTGTGTAAATCACTGTAAGTTACCAGCACATCACTGAAGACCATGTCAGGATCTTTTAAGGACGTTTTCAGGACTGTCATTTTACTAGTCTTCAGGACATTGCGTGATGGTCCCAAGGAAACGTCCCTGCAAACAAAAATGGTTGCCTAAAGTGGTCAGGACGTTGTGTCATGGTCCCCCCTGGAGGTTTTGTCTAGTCCCCGGTTTGTTCTGGGGATGTCCCCAAGGATTTTTTCAGAATGTTTTCGGGATGTTGTGTCATGATCCCCTGGAGGACCATGAAACAAAGTTCCGAAATGGGGACATCCCCAGAACAAACTGGGAACTAAACAGAACCTCCAGGTTACAATGACACAACATCCCAAGAACATCCTAAAAATGTCCACAGGACCATGACACAACGTCCTCATGACTTAAGCCAACCATTTCGTGACGTTCCGGGGACGTCCTAATAACCAATTTTTGTTTGCAGGGTAAAAGCATGTTGTCATTGTCATTGCAGTATCCAGCATAAACAAAGCAATACATTGCAACACCTTGAACGAATGGCACTCCCTTCTGCTGTTTCAATACAAGCTCATTAGACAGATATACTGTGGGAGTGTGTCCCAAATGGCATCCTAGTCCCTATAGTACACTTATTTTGATCAAGGCACATAGGGCAGTAACTTACCTTGTTGGGGAAGTCAGCTTTGAGCTCGGTAACACTCTGGCACCAGTAGGCAGCAGTCTTCTCACTGATCAGCTCGATATTGAGGAAGGAGCTCTGTCCCGGACCGAACATGGGGCCTGAGGTCGTCCCACGCACGATACGGGGAGACACGTTGGTCACCAAGTCCTATACGGAACAAGAGAGCAACAAAACAATGTTATAGTAGTTATATAGAGTAAAACCATTAAGTGCACTTCAAAAGTGAACAAAAGCTAGTGAACAAAAGCTAGGGAACAATGTTATAAAGTAAACCCTTTTTTAGTGCACCTCCAAGTGACTAAAAGCTAGGGAACAAGAAAGCAAGACAATGATGTTACAGTGGTTGTAATGTTATACTAAACTCATTTTATTCAGTAGCACACGTACACGTGTACTCCTCAGATGAGACCTTTTCTATTTCTGCAGGCCATTTCATATATGTCATTACCTACACGTACAGTTTCATAAATCTACAGCGGTAGGAGTAAATATCCGAGCAGTCCTAGCTTTTACTTCAGTTCAATGGATCTCTTCCAAGGTGTTGGAAGTCCTGTAACCAGTCATATGTTCTAAATTATTTTTTTCCCCTGTAAAACACCATAAAAAAAGACAATTACAGTAATATTTTATAAAAATACATGACACAAACTCAATGTTTTTTTTTCTTTTTCTTCATCCCAGGGGGCTTTGTAGTCTGAACTAACTTCATATTTAATCAGATACTGACCGGAGCAACTCTTTAGAAATACAGCCCAGATGATAAAGTGCAGTCAACACTGAAAGAAAAGCGTTTACATTACAAAATAAAGGAATTAATTCATCAGCTTGAAATGATTTAATAATATAATCTCAGTAGGCAGCTCTGTCTCTGTCTTGTTCTGTCTCTCTCTCTCTCTGTTTTATGTAGCATAAGGTTGTCTTTTTTTGCTGAATGAGCACTTTGAGATCCCCCTCACCCCTTCAGAAGTCTCTCTCTCTCTCTCTCTCTCTCTCTCTCTCTCTCTCTCTCTCTCTCTCTCTCTCTCTCTCTCTCTCTCTCTCTCTCTCTCTCTCTCTCTCTCTCTCTCTCTCTCTCTCTCTCTCTCTCTCTCTCTCTCTCTCTCTCTCTCTCTCTCTCTCTCTCTCTCTCTCTCTCTCTCTCTCTCTCTCTCTCTCTCTCTCTCTCAGATTTACCCTCCACGCGACAGAAACATACATCAAACCTGGCAATGGTTCATGGACAAAAAATCTGCCAAACGGCCATAATGTCCAGCAGTAATTACATTCCTGTGAAGGGGAACAGAGGAAGAGAAAAGGAACAGCATTTTTGTGAAGTCGTCCCCTGGAAGTGTAATCAGAGTGCAGTACACATCACATCCAAGCCTGGGCCAGTCCAGGCCAGGGGAGGCACCTGGCAGCTTACAACCAAGCTAATGCGTTGACCAACCTGCTGATGGCTTTGGCACATCTCAAAACACATACAAGTACTACAAATAGAAGGTCACTATGTGTAGAACAACAAACAATTGGCCTTCAGTGTACAGTATTAGGGGAAAAGGTACAGTGCAGATCCTGTACAGTAGCTAGCTTGTTTGGTTTGCATTGTGTTGCAACTTGCACTGTATATTGAGCTCATATTTGGCCTTTTGAGGACATAACTTATGTTTATTACTGTGCAGAATAAACTGGGTAAAATTGTAATTAATAGCTTGACTAAATCTAAATAGAGATGATTCCATTTTTTTTTAACCATATCTAAAGTTGAATTTACATTATAATTAATATTACACATATTATTTTCCTAATTAACTAATGCCTATTAGAAAGTAACCATTAACGAAGCTGAATTAATTTACATATATATTTAGGGAACAACCTTAATGCAAACAATTAAGATAATAGCATGGTAACTTAATTTCATAACATTTGGACATTTTTCGAACTACATAGACAAAAAACATTAATTAGCTGTAATTAGTACTAATTTGCATGTCTGAATAAGACGCAGCATGGCCACAAGCTGAGTTCCCTTTTTAACCCTTTATCTGCCAAACGGTGCTGTCGGTTCAAGTGTTCCACACTATAACGAATCACACTATAGCTGGTTCTATAGGATTTCACAGATTCTACATTCCCCACAAGCGTTAGCTCGGACAGTTGTATGTAGAGTCAAACCTACTTAGGGATATAGGTAATCACAGGTTTGTCTATGTCTATCCAGGATTAATATAATATTTGTCTTATAGAAGCTTGAAGAAGTTGTTCCTAATTTGTACAGAAACATTGAAAATAGTGTTTTTCCTCTCCCCATTTTATCATAGAAGTGTGGTGGTACCCTCAGGTGACAAAGAAATAAGAAAAGGGGGAGGGGGGGGCGGACGAGTGTGGAGAATTGAGGCAGCCATCCCCAGGGCTTGGGGCGGATCTACAAGTTGCTATTTAATGAAGACTGTGACCAGGGAACATTACGCTGCTGGGCTTATTTATTATCAAGACAGGGCGGAACATGAGTTTTAATATTAAACTACTGGAAACCATGAAAATTGCCCAAAGGGAGAGCAACAGCATGCCACCGAGACACAGGTGCCACATACAGTAGCAAGAGATAAGGCTAGTCCCCTACTTCTCCTCCCTCCTCCTCCTCCTCCACCTTTCTTTCTCTCTCTCTCCTCCAACTCTCTCTCTCCGCTTCCACCTTTCTCTCTCACACACACACTCTCTTTTCCCATCTCTCTCCGTGTTACATAACAAAATACATTTAATTTCAACAGAATTGTCCAGCTAGCTAGACCATGTAGAAAATAGTAAGTCCGGTCCAGGTGTGACCGGAAGGCCTTTACTTGTTATTGAGTGCATGGATTAAAATGTCTGCCGAGCAGTCTGACTACTTCTTTAATTTCAAGGACTCCTTGCCTGGTTGGGAAACAGGGCTACCCTGCTGTCCCCTGACAAGAAGGATCGTGTCGAAATGGACAATGGTAGCGAGGCGAGCTGACTTCCCTTTCTCTCATGTGATTGGTTAACAGGTCTGTTTATGTTTAGGGGCCGACTTGGCTTTATCACGTCTACACAGGTCTCTAATCCCCCCAGTACAGCAAGCAGCCTTTTGAGAAAGGAACACATGCGAGAAATACTAATCAAATGCAGTGGACTGCACCGTCTGTGACACACACACACACACACACGCACCTGCACACAGATGCACGCACGCACACAGAGACACACATACAGACACACACATACACACCAACAAAGCCCCTCTTGTGATTTTGAGCTATATTCTGTGATTATTAACACAAGCAGCTATACGGTCATTGCTTCAATGGCCTTATCATGGTAAATCCTTTCCACAGTTGGAATTCGAGAGAGAGAAAGAACGAGAGAAGAGAAAGAACGAGAGAGAGAGAGACAACATTTAATGTGTACAACATCTAAACACCTGCATCACGACACATTTACAGTTTTTTATTGTATCATATTACGTTTTTAGCCGTGTATTTGTATGTGTTGAATATTTGAGAGAGAGATAAATAATTTGAACCACATTTATCGTGGTGATGGGGACTGTCATTACTGCTAAGAGAGGTTGGGGGTAATGGACATAATTGTTAAGTGAATACATTCTCTTTTAGGTTTTGTTCTTCTTTTTCTTAATGTCCTCTTTCTTTTTTCCTGTGATATTAAATGATTGTCTATTTTACAACATATGTTTTGATGCCCTGGGGAAGTAAAACTCTCTCTCTCTCTCTCTCTCTCTCTCTCTCTCTCTCTCTCTCTCTCTCTCTCTCTCTCTCTCTCTCTCTCTCTCTCTCTCTCTCTCTCTCTCTCTCTCTCTCTCTCTCTCTCTCTCTCTCTCTCTCTCTCTCTCTCTCTCTCTCTCTCTCTCTCTCGACAGGAGAGGTCA
Organism: Salvelinus namaycush; assembly: GCF_016432855.1. Classification (NCBI taxonomy): domain Eukaryota; kingdom Metazoa; phylum Chordata; class Actinopteri; order Salmoniformes; family Salmonidae; genus Salvelinus; species Salvelinus namaycush. The sequence continues at coordinate 16,223,398 of NC_052339.1, read as the reverse complement.
AGAGCAGTACATACAGACTTAAAGGAGATAATCCTCCACATTAGACCACAGACTAGAGCTAATACCAAGTCAAATATTTTACCATTCAGAGGCAGAGTGGCATGTCTGCCAGTAAAGATCGTCATCGGACTGAGGGTAAAATGCATGGGAACTTCTTAAGAGTGATATAGAACAGCAAGAACTAATACAATGTACTCAAAAAGAACAGCTAGTATTTACAGTACCAGTCAAAAGTTTGGACATACCTACTCATTCAAGGGTTTTTCATTATTTGTATATTCTACATTGTAGAATAATAGGGAAGACATCAAAACTATGAAATAACACATACGGAATCATGCAGTAACCAAAAAAGTGTTACACAAATCAAAATATATGTTATATTTGAGAATCTTCAAAGCAGCTACCCTTTGCCTTGATGACAGCTTTGCACACTCTTGGCATTCTCTCAACCAGCTTCACCTGGAATGCTTTTCCAACAGGAGTTCCCACATAATGCACTTGTTGGCTGCTTTTCCTTCACTCTGCGGTCCACCTCATCCCAAACCATCTCAATTGGGTTGAGGTCGGTTGATTGTGGAGGCCAGGTCATCTGATGCAGCACTCCATCACTCTCCTCCTTGGTCAAATAGCCCTTACACAGCCTGGAGGTGTGTTGGGTCATTGTCCTGTTGAAAAACAAATGATGGTCCCACTAAGGGCAAACCAGATGGGATGGCGTATCACTGCAGAATGCTGTGGTAACTATGCTGGTTAAGTGTGCCTTGAGTTCTAAATAAATCACAGGCAGTGTCATCAGCAGAGCACCCCCACACCATCAAACCTCCTCCTCCATGCTTCAAGGTGGGAACCACACATATGGAGACTACCCGTTCACCTACTCTGCATCTCACAAACACACAGTGGTTGGACCAATAATCTCAAATTTGGACATATCAGACCAAAGGACATGTTTCCACCGGTCAAATGTCATTTGCTCATTTTTCTTGGCCCAAGCAAGTCTCTTCATCATTTTGGTGTCCTTTTAGTAGTGTTTTTTTTGCAGCAATTCGACCATGAATGCCTGATTCATGCAGTCTCCTCTGAACAGTTGATGTTGAGATGTGTTTATTACTTGAACTCTGTGAAGCATTTATTTGGGCTGCAATTTCTGAGGCTGGTAACTCATAGCACTTGATGGTTTTTGCGACTGCACTAGAAGAAGCAAAACTGTCATCAAGGCAAAGGGTGGCTACTTTGAAGAATCTCAAATATAATATATATTTTAATTTGTTTAACACTTTTTTTGTTACTACATGATTCCATGTGTTATTTCATAGTTTTGATGTCTTCACAATGTTTCTACAATGTAGAAAATGGTGAAAATAAAGAAAAACCCTGGAATGAGTAGGTGTGTCCAAACTTTTGACTGGTACTGTAAGTATTTGATGTTGGAATTTTAAGTAAAACCTCTCTGTGCTAAAAATAACATGCAGATGTTAAATTATGTCATTGCTATTGGAAAGAAAAAACTAGGTAACACTTTATTTGGAAAGTCCATCTGTAGATGCTCTACAGAATATCAGAAACATTTCAATATCTACCAACCCTATGCCTAGTCTAACCCTAACCTCAACCCTTACCAAATCAAAATGTTTTGGAAACAACAGGTGTGGACTAACAGTGAAATGCTTACTTCCCAACAATGCAGAGAGAAAGACAATAGAGAAATAATAGAAAAGTAAAACACGTAATAATAAAAGTTAGAACACACACACAATGAGTAATGACAACTTGACTATGTACATGAGGTAATAGTACCAAGTCGATGTGCGGTACGAGGTAATCGAGGTAGATAGTGCATTCGGAAAGTATTCAGACCTCGTCCCTTTTTCCACATTTTGATACGTTACAGCCTTATTCTAAAATTGATCAAATATTTTTTCTCATCAATCTACAAACAATACCCCATAATGACAAAGCGAAAACAGGTTAAGATTTTTTTTGCACATTGATAAAAATTTAAAATATTTAATACTTTATTCAGACCCTTTGCTATGAGACTGTTAATTGAGCTCAGGCGCATCCTGTTTCCATTGATCATCCTTGAGAGGTTTCTACAACTTGAATGGAGTCCACCTGTGGTATTCAATTGATTGAACATGATTTGGAAAGGCACACACCTGTCTATATAAAGGTCCCACAGTTGACAGTGCAAGTCAGAGCAAAAACCAGTCCATGAGGTCGGAGGAATTGTCTGTAGAGCTCCAAGACAGGATTGTGTCGAGGCACAGATCTGGGGAAGGGTACCAAAAAATGTCTGCAGCATTGAAGGTCCCCAAGAACACAGTGGTCTCCATCATTCTAAAAATGGAAGAAGTTTGGAACCACCAAGGCTCTTCCTTGAGCTGGCCGCCCAGCTAAACTGAGCAATTTGGAGAGAAAGGCCTTGGTCAGGGAGGTGACCAAGAATCTGACGGTCACTATGATAGAGGTCCAGAGTTCCTCTGTGGAGATGGGAGAACCTTCCAGAAGGACAACCATGTCTGCAGTACTCCACCAAATCAGGCCTTTATGGTAGAGTGGCCAAACCGAAGCCACTCCTCAGTAAAAGGCACATGACAGCCCACATGGAGTTTGCCAAAAGGGACCTAAAGGACTCAGACCATGAGAATCAAGATTCTCTGGTGTGATGAAACCAAGATTGAACTCTTTGGCCTGAATGCCAAGCATCACGTCTGGAGGAAACCTGGCACCGTTCCTATGGTGAAGCATGGTGGTGGCAGCATCATGCTGCGGGTATGTTTTTCAGTGGCAGGTACTGCGAGACTAGTCATGATCGTGGGAAAGATGAACGCAGCAAAGTACAGAGAGATCCTTGAGGAAAACCTGCTCCAGAGCGCTCAGGACCTCAGACTGGAGTGAAGGTTCACTTTCCAACAGTACAACGACCCTAAACACACAGCCAAAACAATGCAGAAGTGGCTTCGGGACAAGTATCTGAATGTCGTTGAGTGGCCTAGCCAGAGCCCGGACTTGAACCCGATCTAACATCTCTAGAGACACCTGAAAATAGCTGTGCAGCATAGCTACTCATTCACCCTGACAGAGCTTGAGAGGATGTGCTGAGAATAATGGGAGAAACTCCCCAAATACAAGTGTGTTTGTTGCGTCATACCCATGAAGACTCGAGGCTGTAATCGCTGCCAAAGTTGCTTCAACAAAGTACTGAGTAAAGGGTCTGAATACTTATGTAAATGTGAAACTTCAGTTTTTTATTTTTAATACATTTGCAAAAAATTCTAAAAACCTGTTTTTGCTTTGTCATTATGGGGTATTGTGTTTAGATTAATGAGGGGGAAAAACTATTTAATACAAGGCAGTAACATAACAAAACGTGGAAAAAGTCAAGGGGTCTGAATACTTTCCGAATGCACTGTATGTACATATAACTTGGAATAAAGCGACAGATACTAAACAGTAGCAGCAGAAAATGTAAAAAAATAAATAATAATAATTAAATACTTAACCAAATAGCTACCTGGACTAACTATTTAGCGGTCATATAGCTTGGGGATAGAAGCTGTTCGGGGTCCCGTTGGTTTCAGACTTGCATCAGTACCGCTTGTCGTGCAAGTTGGGTGGCTGGAGTCTTTGACAATATTTAGGACCTTCCTCTGACACCGCCTGGTATAGAGGTCCTGGATGGCGGGAGCACAGGTGTTGTAGTACCCTCTTCATGATTGTGTTGGTGTGTTTGGACCATGATATATCCTTAGTGATGTGGACACCGAGGAACATGAAGCTCTCGACCCGATCCACTACAGCCCTGTCAATATGACTAGGGGCGTACTCGGCCCTCCGTTTCCTGTAGTCCACGATCAGCTCCAGTTTCAGAGGGAGGTGTTCAGTCCCAGGATCCTTAGCTTAGTGATACGCTTGGATGGCACTATGGCGTTGAACACTGAGCTGTATACTGCGTCAGGGAGAGTTTGAAAATGTCAGTGAAGACACTTGCCAGCTGGTCAGCGCATGCTCTGAGTAATCTGTCTGGCCCTGCGGCCTTATGAGTATTAACCTGTTTAAAGGTCTTACTCACATCGGCTACAGAGAGTGTGATCCCACAGTCGTCTTGAACAGCTGGTGCATTCACGCATGGTTCAGTGTTGCTTGCATCAAAGTGAGCATAGAAGCTATTTAGCTCGCTTGGTAGGCTCGCGTCACTGGGAGCACGCAGATGGATTGCCCTTTGTAATCCGAATTAGCTTGCAAGCCCTGCCACGTCCGACGAGCGTCAGAGCCAGTGTAGTATGATTCAATCTTAGTCCTGTATTGATACTTTGCCTGTTTGATGGTTTGTCAGAGGGCGTAGCTCAGTGCGGATGTTGTCTGTAAATCCATAGCTTCTGGTTGGGATATGTACGTACGGTCACTGTGGGGCCGACATCGTCGATGCACTTAGTAATGAACCCAGTGACTGATATGGTAAACTCCTTAATGCCATTGGATGAGTCCTGGAACATATTCCAGTCTGTGCTAGCATAACAGTCATGTAGCTTAGCATCCGCATCATCAGACCACTTCCATATTGAGCGTGTCACTGGCACTTCCTTTTTGAGTTTTTGCTAGTAAGCAGGAATCAGGAGGATATAGTGGTCAGATTTGCCAAATGGAGGGCGAGGGAGAGTTTTGTATGAGTCTCTGTGTGTGGAGAAAAGGTGATCTAAAGTGTATTCGCCTCTAGTTGCACAAGTGACATGCTGGTAGAAATTAGGTAAAACGTTTTACAGTTTTCCTGCATTAAAATCACAGGCCACTAGTAGCGCCACCTCCGGATGAGCATTTTCTTGTTTGCTTATGGCCCTATACAGCTCGATGATATGTGGTAAATAGACAGCTATGAAAAATATGGATTAAAACACTCTTGGTAAATGGTATGGTCTAAAGTTATCATAAGGTATTCTAACTCAGGTGAGCAGAACCTCCAGACTTCCTTAATATTAAAGATTGTGCACCAGCTGTTGTTAACAAAGTGACACAGACCACCACCCCTTAAAGCTTACCCGACGCTGCCGTTCTCTCCTGCCGAAGATTAGCAAAACCAGCTAGAATATTATCCATGTCCTACATGGCCAAGTATCTGAGAAACATAGGATTACAGTTCTTCAGGTCCCATTGATAGGATAGTCTCGAAAGGAGCTCGTCCAGTTTGTTCTCCAGTGATTCTACATTTGCCAATAGAGCAGAGGGTAGAGGTGGTTTATTTACTCGCCGCTGTACAGTAGTTTCATCATGGTGCCTGCACGTCAGCCTCTGTAACGTCGTCTCTTTCTCTTCCGAGTGACTGGGATTAGGGCCTTGTCCGGGGTGAGTAGTATGTCCTGCGCCGCCAACTGATTGAAGTATAAATCTTCATCCAAATCGAGGTTAGTGATCGCTTTTCTGATGTCCAGGAGCTCTTTTCAGTCATAGGAATTGATGGCGGAAACATTATGTAGTTAAGATCAGCTAATAAATTGCAAAATTGGTCAGGAGCCCGTAAAACGGTCGCTATATATTCCAGCGCCATTCTCAGACATTCCAGTGTTATTCTGAACCTAACCCTAACTGTAACCTTAGCAAGCGGTTGTTTATAAACAGATAGTTTGTTGATAGTAAGACCACTTGTAGAGCATCTACAGATGGAATATCCAAACTATCCAAATAAAGTGAGATAAACTGAGATAAAACCAAAATGAAATGCGTTGTAAAAGTGTCACTCAAAATTCTCAACTCCACGATACAATGGAGTTGAGTGGCGATGAGTTTACTTACAACTACATCGAGTCGGTATCAGTCCATTCCTAAATGTGCACCCATGTATGTCCTGTGTAAAGGCTTTCTTTTCCTTGGTTGCTGCAATCTGTCGTTTTTAATATAATAGCATTTTACGCGACCTGCGCCAAGGAAATCGTTGTTTGTTATCGGAGGAGCAGCCCCGTCAATGCATGGCAGATTGGAATGTAATTTCTTTTCCAAAACAATGGACTCCAACTCCCACTGGCAAATCTATAAGAATCAAGGACGAGCACAGTTACACAGTAAGTGTTAAACAATTGATATTTATAAAAGTATCGAATGGTAGTGCATGTTTGCAGTCATAAACGTCATACTCCATTGGAAAACAGTGCATTATGCGGCGCAATTTGACAGAGGTAACATAGAATGAAGTTTTTATAAAAAACTAGATTTCAACACCGAAATAAAATAACATCTTTACACAGGACAAACATAGGTTCAAGGTACGCATTAAAGAATGGACATTTTCACAAGTATCGATTGCTACCAACTCGATGTAGTCAGATGAACACTCTCCCAAAACTCATCGCCTCTCAACTCCATTAAGATGTGATGTACATATTGTGGAGTTGAGAATTCTCAGTTCGTAAAAGTGTAAACATGGCATTGGTCTTTTTGGATATAAAACATCTATAAGCATTATATGGATAGAGGCTCTTTGGGTATACTGTGTGTATTGCTATGCTAGCATGATGTTATGTAGCAGAACCAGAGCCTCTTGATTCCATTATTACCAAAACTGCATCCCAAATGACACCCTATTCCAATAGGGCTCTGGTCAGTGGTAGTACACTATAAGAAATAGGGTGCCATTTGGGAGTCCACACATGAATCATTATGAACAGTCATGAAGGCAAAATCAAAGGGCTGCCCGCTCACTTCTCCTTTCTCCCCCTCTGCAGCCAGCCACTGACCCATCAACAGGAAACGTCATAAACAAGGGAACGAGAGAGAGAAAAAAAAAGAAAATTAAAGAGAGGGAAATAAAAAAGGCCATGTAGCAGTTCTGAGGAGTTGTGATCATCATTCATCTTCATCCCCCAAGTGCAGATGGAACACTTGCTAAGCCATCATTTATTGCTGGTGTTTACTGTGCCTACTGTGTCGGACACACACACACACACACACACACACACACACACACACACACACACACACACACACACACACACACTGGAGGTGGGGGAAAGGGCTTTGTCAGCAAGTGGGCCTACGCTATTCTCCAACACGAGATGAGCCATGGTAGCAAACACACACAAACACACACACAAACACACACACAAACACAAATACTGGAGGTGGGGGGAAAGGGGCTTGTCAGCAAGTGGGCATACACTATTCTCCTACACGAGATGGGCCTTGGTAGAAAAGCATTCAGTGTGTGTGCTGTGTGTGTATTCACGGTACGTACATTTATCCTTGTTGATGCCAGTTCAGATTCCTGACAGAGATAGCCTCCTCCGCAGTAATTATCTCCTATCTGTAACCTGTCAATTATAAAACTCAGAAACCTTGAATCCATTACAACATCTAGCTAACAAATATACACCCTAGGAACTTTGATAAAGTGTATAATCTCTCTGTCTCACAATCATCATTCTCTCCCTAGCAGCTACAGTAAGTCTTTCATTCCAACGACCCTGATGCATTGGCAAAAACACATTCCAAGATACAGCAAGACCTTGACTTTCCCTTTGTGAGGACGGTGCAAACTGAAGAAATAAGAATATAACAGAGCAGTACAGGGAGTCAGCGTACTCTGTAACCTGTTAAAGTATCAAAATGTATATTAGTGCTTTAACTGGACTGGACACATAGTTTTTACACCCGCTAGCAGCATCATACTGATGCTACTGTGTAGGTGACAGAATGGCCCTGTCAGGGACTAAATAAATGAATGTCAAAGCCAAAGGATATTAGTCGGCTGTGATAAATGAAGAAGGATATTGTCTGTCAGTTTGGTCATTAGTCTCTTTCACCATTCACTCCTTCTCTGCTATCTCCCTCCTCCCCTAGAGTCCTGCAAAGGCTAATACACACAGACATCGCTACTGCTACATATCTCACACTAATAACAACCATAGGTAATATCTATCTAACCATTAACTATGATAACGCAGTCACAGTAGTAATGAGCTTTCAAGGTCCGAATCAAAAAGCAACTCTGTACATTGCGTTTGCCACAGACATTGACATTGAAGGAGTGACTTACGTAGAAAGTTTCACATGTATTGTTCAGCAGAAAATCCCCCCATTCTCTCTAACCCGATAGAGACCTGCTACACACTGACTTCCAACTTTCCTGTTGTTCCAGGGAAGACGAACTCCACACACACCAAATCCGCTATCTTCCATGTGTCATTATATCTTCTAACATGTGTCCTCCCTCATCAGTAATGATTACTTCATGCTAGTGCACAAGTAGTTTCACATTAAAATGAAAACAAGTTAAATCAAACGTAGGTGATTTTGACAAGAATCGGTGGTAGAGAAACATGGCTGTCAAAGCAGTCGTGAGATCTGAGAGGTGTTGACTAATTGCTTGATAATTACACAGTGAATCGTCTAATTAAGCCGACGGTTAATTAGGGTAAGCTTGCGCAGCTTGCAAGTCTTTTTTGGTTAGGTGTAGGTGTGGATTTGTGTGTAGATGTGTGTGTGTGCGTGCACGTGTGTGTCAGCAAATGAGATAAAGAGAGATCGTGAGACTGCTAAAGAGTGAGAGATCGAGAGAGAGTGAGCGAGAGAGAGAGAGACAAAGGGTTGAAGTTCATGAAGAACTCCTCCAGACATATACAGTAACCATCTAACCAGCCACAGCCTGTAGCCAATGCAACACCATACAGCTGAACCACTTGTGAAGCTTAAATGTGAATAATAATAATATTAAGAGCTCGAGACATTACCTCCCCAACCTCCCTCCCGCTCTGCAGTGGAGCGCCATTATCCTTTGTTTGCCTTAGGACAGGCCCTGTTTATTCTACTACCGATCTGAAAATCTATGATGTGGAATAGAAAGCAGCAAAAAAAGACCTGGCATCGGAACGCACTATGCAGTCACACTCCAGCAGTTTGTATTCATTTAACAAGCAAATTAGAGAGGAAGTGGAGTTTGTATAGTGTCTGTATGAGTGTAGAGGAAGAGGAAAATACAGATGACTACAGCCTCATTAGCTACAGTTAGTTACATGTTTACCGGTTATAATATCTAATTTAATTGGGAGATCAAAGGAGTGGTGACTACCTCTTGCATGGCTCAGAAGGCAGAGAAACTACACTATATATACAAAAGTATGTGGACACCCCTTAAAATTAGTGGATTCGGCTATTTCAGCCACACCCATTGCTGACAGGTGTATAAAATCGACCAAATAGCCATGTAATCTCCATAGACAAACATTTGTAGTAGAATGGCCTTGTCGAAGAGCTCATTGACTTTCAACACAGCACCATCATAGGATGCCACCTTTCCAACAAGTCAGTTCATCAAATTTCTGCCCTGCTAGAGCTGCCCCGGTCAACAGTAAGTGCTGTTATTGTGAAGAGGAAAAGTCTAGGAGCAACAATGGGTCAGCCGTAGACCACACAAGCTCACAGAATGGGACCGCCAAGTGCTGAGCACATTGCGCGTGAAAATCATCTGTTCTTGTTTGAAACACTCACTACCGAGCTCCAAACTGCCAAACATCAGCACAAGAACTGTTCATTGGGAGTTTCATGAAATGGGTTTCCATGGCCGAGCAGCCGCAGACAAGCCTAAGAGCACCATGCACAATGTCAAGTGTTGGCTGGAGTGTAAAGCTAGCCGCTGTTGGACTCTGGAGTGATGAATCACGCTTTACCAACTGGCAGTCCGACGGACGAATCTGGGTTTGGCGGACACCAGGAGAACGCTACCTGCCCTGATGCAGTGCCAACTGTAAAGTTGGTGGAAGAGGAATAATGGTTCAGGCTAGGCCCCTTAGTTCCAGTGAAGGGAAATCTTAACGCAAAAGCATACAAAGACATTCTAGATAATTCTGTGCTTCCAATTTTGTGGAAACAGTTTGGGAAAGGCCCTTTCCTGATTCAGCATGACAATGCCCCCGTGCACAAAGGGAGGTCCATACAGAAATGGTTTGTCGAGGTCCTTGTGGAGGAACTTGACTGGCCTGCACAGAGCTCTGACCTCAACCTCATCAAACACCTGTGGGATGAATTGGAATGGCAAATGTGAGCCAGGCCTAATCGCCCAACATCAGTGCCCGACCTCATTAATGCTCATGGCTTAACGGAAGCAAGTCCCTGCAGCAATGTTCCAATATCTAGTGGAAAGCCTTCCCAGAAGAGTGGAGGCTGTTATAGCAGCAAAGTGGGGACCAACTCCATATTAATGCCCATGATTTTGAAATGAGATATTTGACGACCAGGTGTCCACATACTATTGGTCATGTAGTGTATGTGCCAGAGATCAGCCTCGTCTCCTAATCTCATCAATCTCATCCTTCCTCCCGATGCCTAGCTACATCTTGCTGTGAGTTTATCTGAGTGTTACTTGGTGTGATACCATTGCATCAGCACATCATTTTGTTTGTATTGGAAAACTGGGAAATGTATTTTCTCAGTGTTTGTTTGGTAAAAACGTTTTGATTAAGCTGAGACTTTGCATGAAATATAGAAAACTAGAGCTGGTTTTGAAATGAAAGCATGTTACGGTGCCTTTAAGGACCTTCTTGATTCTAAGTAACCAGAGTAATCCTGATATACAGTATATTCCAAGAAAACATACATCAATTATTGTAGTTTTATTGGCCTTCAAAGAATGCATCATGCACTTTTCCTACAACTGATGGTTCAAACAGTCTGAATCGTGCAGTAAAGCTTATTATATGAGTCAAAAGCCAGTCCAGTTTCTACAGGATGAATAACATGCTAATTACCATGACGCACGCACGGCTCCATGCTATTTACTAGTGGTTAAAACCGTCAGAGAATCTGTGTGGCATCGGCAGAACATGACCTCCTCACCTCTTACTCTTAATAAAGATGCTGGAGCAGTTGATTAAACTGTGTTGTTAATAAGTAGAGTTAGATTCACAGAGTGCATGAAGCAGAGGCCTGTGGAACTGTGTGTGTGTGTGTGTGTGTGTGTGTGTGTGTGTGTGTGTGTGTGTGTGTGTGTGTGTGTGTGTGTGTGTGTGTGTGTGTGTGTGTGTGTGTGTGTGCGTGCCTGCGTGCCTGCGTGCCTGCGTGCCTGCGTGCCTGCGTGCCTGCGTGCGTCAATGTCGGGCAATAACATGTGTGTTAACAATGTTAGGGTTACCATGGAGATGTAGTTACTGTTCGCCACCTCATCAAGGACACGTGTGTGTAATGTTGTAAATGTGGAGTGGGGAGGTCTGCTATTATCTCTCCCTTTAATTGCTTTTGAAGTAAATGCAAAGCATTATTCCATAGTTGTTGAGAGGAAGTTGCTTACGTTTGTTGGATGCACTAGATAAGTTCTATGAAACGTTTTTTTTAAGTACACAAAACCTGCAACTTCTCTTTGAAACATCATCACTATCTTCTTTACCTGTGACTCTGTACTTTGGCACAACAGTTAAACTTGAATGCGGGAGCTTCTAGGGCCAGGCAGAAACTGTACCCATCAGGGCTCAGCCAATTACAGGTGTGATTTCTACCACCCTGAGACAGTCAAATGATTAACTGAGACAGTATGGTCCCTAGCTATTACAGGTAAACTATCCTGCTGTAACGACCTCGGCAATGTGTGTGTGTATGCACGCGCATATATACGTAAATGTGTGTGTGTGTGTGTGTGTATTACTGACATCCATCTAGAGATGTGGTAATTAGTCTCTGAAACATAGCACCATGTATCACTCACAGGGATTTAACAGCTGGGTAATTGGTACAACGTAAGGAAAAATGTACTCGTCACTCCTGAGGAGGGAAACGGGGCTATAGATCAGAGGCTTGGGGGGACAGAGACAGTGGCCCACTGGCCCCCGTGCTCCCCCTGTTTCAGACAGCGCTCTCACAGTTCACAGAGAGGAAGAGGAGGCCAAAATGTTGGCCTCGTGGCATTTTTTAAAATGTGCAACACAGTTAATGAATTCAGATTAACGGTAGACCCCCCTAGCTTTGTTCTATTCTCTCCCTTCTCTTCCTTATGCTGGGCCTTATAATAGCTGGTTAATTCACATCACATTCTTTTCCTTTTTACACAAGCCCTAGAAACAGCCAGGACAACGATCCTCATATTCACCCAGCAATCCACTGTGCATCTCAAAGCACTATCAATGGCAACACATTGTAATGTTATGATAGGAGCAGCCAGCAGTGAACAGCACTAGCGAGCAAAGAAACAGGATATTAAAAAAAATAGGTAATCTGTGTTTAAGTTGAAACGATACTGAAGGAGAGCCGCCTGTTTCATTCATATTGACATTAAGAACTTCTTTATCGCTCTCCCTAAAGAAAGCTCCCCGAACAATTTAAACCAGCAAAGCACACAATAAGGACTAATATGATTTCTGTTTACTGAGATATCAGCTGGTATTTTGGCGCTACACTGACAGCCAATAGCTGCAACAGTATATTAGACCCCAATCTGGCATCTACAAATGTCAAGAGAATGTGAAAGAGGGAGGATGTGGTGAAGGGGATGGGTGGGGGGGTGTCACACATATGTGTAAAATTCTTTTAAAAAACCAACAGAGTTTACATAAACATATTCTGAGGCTGAATCATTATCATATGTGCAGCTGTCAATCTTGATGCTTCAGCTGAGAGCAAAGCGCCTAGGAAAAGAGTATAATACAACAACCCTATACCCAGGTTGACCATGATTTCTCTCTGAACTCCCTTGGTAAGTCCAGGCATGGTACATTAAGCTTATTCAAAAGCCAGCAGAGGTGAAATTCTAGTAGCAACAATAGCAAGCCCATATATCCAGGCTCCTTCTCTCCTTCTCTCACTTTCTGCTCTCTAAATCTTTCTCTCTCTCTACTCTCTCTTAAAAGAAACAGAAAGTTTACCTTTTCAAAAGGACAAAGGGACAGTCCATAAAACAAGTGATGGAGGCAGTGATATGTTTTCATCAAAACAGGGACAGACACGCTCGCCTCATGCTTTCTCTACATCAGGTATCATTTACAAACTCAGCGAGGCAATGTGGGCTTCCAGTCACAAATTAGCTGCGTGGCTGATGTCGTCGGTAGGGCAAGATATACAGAATGTCAGTGAAATTACATGAATCAGCTATATTGAAAATAAATGGCAAGTGAAAGCATCATCTGGGGAAGTTTGTGATTTGTTTTACATTTTCTTTTTCTACTTTCTTTTCTTCACTTGAATTGAATATCTATATATCTATATATAGCTCCAGTAATCAAATGGTACCAGCTACAGAACAAAGATGCAGCATATCCCTGGTTAATGCCCAATAGACACCTACACACTAATATAAAGCTGAGTAGACGTGAGTACCTTGTCCAGAGAGAAGGTCTTGGTGAGAGCGAAGCCCCATCCTTCCACGAAGGCCCTGCGGATCATGGCTGTGCTGGTGGTGGGGGGAGCAGAGGCCAGGCCAAAGGGGTTGGGGAACCTGATCCCACACATCTCCACACCGATGTCCACAGAGTCGATGGCACAGTGGAAGAGAGGGAGCTGGGGGACGCTGGACACCGTCTGGCCGTGGAGAGACTGGAAGGACAAAACATCCAGTTACATTACCATGAGATAACGACAGGAATAGGGTTGAAAGTTCCAGGAACAGAATTTAACAGCATTTTGCAATCCTAGTAACAGATCGACAGATCGTAAAGATGACGCCGAAGAACATGGCTGACGTTTTACATTCTCCCAACCAATTGTGCAATTTTTTTGGGCTGCGTTTTCTGTAACTTACTTTTTAACTTATTGTGTTCATAATGTTGCTGCTACCGTCTCTTATGCCCGAAAATAACTACTGGACATCAGAACAGCGATTACTCTCCGCGGACTGGAAGAAACGTTTTCCTTTAACGAGTCCGATGAGAAGGATATCCTGCTTTCACTGGAACAGGCCCAGATCCACGCCTTTTGTGTGAAGAAAAGACGCCGGAAAAGGGGACGCAGAGCGGGGATCCTTCTGAGAAGCCGGAGGCGAGCGAGTAAACTCCCAATGCCTTCCATTCTCTTTACTGATGTGCAATCGTTAGAAAATAAAATCGATGACCTACTATTAAGATTATCCTACCAACGGGACATTAAAAACTGTAACATCTTATGTTTCACCGAGACGTGGCTGAACGAAGAAACGGACAATATAGAGCTAGCGGGATTTTCCATGCACCAGCAGAACAGAGATGCTACCTCTGGTAAGACAAGGGGTGGGGGTGTGTGTCTACAGTGGTAGGCCTGATCACCAACAACAATGAGACGGCCTATAGGGAGGAGGTCAGAGAACTGGCAGTATGGTGCCAGGACAACAACCTCTCCCTCAATGTGAGCAAGACAAAGGAGCTGATCGTGGATTACAGGAAAAGGCGGGCTGAACAGGCCATTAACATCGACGGGGCTGTAGTGGAGCGGGTCGAGAGTTTCAAGCTCCTTTGTGTACACATCACCAACAAACTATCATGGTCCAAACTAGAGGTTGACCGATTATGATTTTAGAACGCCGATACCGATTATTGGAGGCCCAAAAAAAGCCAATACCGATTAATCAGCCGATTTATATATGTATATATATTTGTAATAATGACAATTACAACAATACTGAATTAACACTTTTATTTTAACTTAATATAATACATAAATAAAAATCAATTTAGTCTCAAATAAATAATGAAACATGTTCAATTTGGTTTAAATAATGCAAAAACACAGTGTTGGAGAAGAAAGTAAAAGTGCAATATGTTCCATGTAAAAAAGCTAACGTTTAAGTTCCTTGCTCAGAACATGAGAACATGTGAAAGCTGGTGGTTCCTTTTAACATGAGCCTTCAATATTCCCAGTTAAGAAGTTTTAGGTTGTAGTTATTATAGGAATTATAGGACTATTTCTCTCTATACCATTTGTATTTCATATACCTTTGACTATTGGATGTTCTTATAACGGGTGGCATCCATAAGTCTAAATATTGCTGTTATATTGCACAACCTTCAATGTTATGTCATATAATTATGTAAAATTATGGACAATTAATTACGGTCTTTGTTAGGAAGAAATGGTCTTCACACAGTTCGCAACGAGCCAGGCTGCCCAAACTGCTGCATATACCCTGACTCTGCTTGCACAGAACGCAAGAGAAGTGACAATTTTCCTAGTTAATATTGCCTGCTAACATTAATTTATTTTAACTAAAAATGCAGGTTTAAAAAAATATACTTGTGTATTGATTTTAAGAAAGGCATTGATGTTTATGATTAGGTACATTGGTGCAACGCCAGTGCTTTTTCGCGAATGCGCTTGTTAAATCGCCACCCGTTTGGCGAAGCAGGCTGTGATTCAGTGATAAATTAACAGGCACCGCATTGATCATTTGCAATGCAGGACAAGCTAGTTAAACTAGTAATATCATCAACCATCTGTAGTTAACTTCTGATTATGTTAAGATTGATTGTTTTTTATAAGATAAGTTTAATTCTAGCTAGCAACTTACCGTGGCTCCTTGCTGCACTCGCATAACAGGTGGTCAGCCTGCAAAGCAGTCTCCTCGTGGAGTGCAATGTAATCGGCATTCAAAAATGCAAATGACCGATTGTTATGAAAACTTGAAACCGTCCCTATCGGCCACGCCGATTAATCGGTCGACCTATAGTCCAAACATACCAAGACAGCCGTGTAAAGGGCAAGACAAAACCTTTTCCCCCTCAGGAGACTGAAAAGATTTGACATACAGTGGGGCAAAAAAGTATTTAGTCAGCCACCAATTGTGCAAGTTCTCCCACTTAAAAAGATGAGAGAGGCCTGTAATTTTCATCATAGGTACACTTCAACTATGACAGACAAAATGAGAAAAAAAATCCAGAAAATCACATTGTAGGATTTTTTATGAATTTATTTGCAAATTATGGTGGAAAATAAGTATTTGGTCAATAACAAAAGTTTATCTCAATACTTTGTTATATACCCTTTGTTGGCAATGACAGAGGTCAAACGTTTTCTGTAAGTCTTCACAAGGTTTTCACACACTGTTGCTGGGATTTTGGCCCATTCCTCCATGCAGATCTCCTCTAGAGCAGTGATGTTTTGGGGCTGTTGCTGAGCAACACGGACTTTCAACTCCCTCCAAAGATGTTCTATGGGGTTGAGATCTGGAGACTGGCTAGGCCACTCCAGGACCTTGAAATGCTTCTTACGAAGCCACTCCTTCGTTGCCTGGGCGGTGTGTTTGGGATCATTGTCATGCTGAAAGACCCAGCCACGTTTCATCTTCACTGCCCTTGCTGATGGAAGGAGGTTTTCACTCAAAATCTCACGATACATGGCCCCATTCATTCTTACCTTTACACAGATCAGTCGTCCTGGTCCCTTTGCAAAAAACAGCCCCAAAGCATGATGTTTCCACCCCCATGCTTCACAGTAGGTATGGTGTTCTTTGGATGCAACTCAGCATTCTTTGTCCTCCAAACACGACGAGTTGAGTTTTTACCAAAAAGTTCTATTTTGGTTTCATCTGACCATATGACATTCTCCCAATCTTCTTCTGGATCATCCAAATGCTCTCTAGCAAACTTCAGACGGGCCTGGACATGTGCTGGCTTAAGCAGGGGGACACGTCTGGCACGGCAGGATTTGAGTCCCTGGCGGCGTAGTGTGTTACTGATGGTAGGCTTTGTTACTTTGGTCCCAGCTCTCTGCAGGTCATTCACTAGGTCCCCCCGTGTGGTTCTGGGATTTTTGCTCACCGTTCTTGTGATCAAGATCTTGCGTGGAGCCCCAGATCGAGGGAGATTATCAGTGGTCTTGTATGTCTTCCATTTCCTAATAATTGCTCCCACAGTTGATTTCTTCAAACCAAGCTGCTTACCTATTGCAGATTCAGTCTTCCCAGCCTGGTGCAGGTCTACAATTTTGTTTCTGGTGTCCTTTGACAGATCTTTGGTCTTGGCCATAGTGGAGTTTGGAGTGTGACTGTTTGAGGTTGTGGACAGGTGTCTTTTATACTGATAACAAGTTCAAACAGGTGCCATTAATACAGGTAACGAGTGGAGGACAGAGGAACCTCTTAAAGAAGAAGTTACAGGTCTGTGAGAGCCAGAAATCTTGCTTGTTTGTAGGTGACCAAATACTTATTTTCCACCATAATTTCCACCTTTTCTCTGCTACCGCACGGCAAGCCGTAACGGAGCGCCAAGTCTAGGACCAAAAGGCTCCTCAACAGCTTCTACTCCCAAGCCATTAGACTGCTGAATATTTTAGAAAAATCGCCACCGGACAATTTACATTGACCCCCCCCCCTTTGTACACTGCTGCTACTTGTTGTTTGTTTGTTACCTATGCATAGTCACTTCGCCCACACCTACATGTACAGATTACCTCAACTAGCTTGTACCCCTGCACACTGACTCGGTACCGGTGCCCCCTGTATATAGCCTCGTTATTGTGTTACTTTTTATTATGACTTTTTATTTTAGCCTACTTGGTAAATAGTTTCTTCTTCTTCAACTGCACTGTTGGTTAACCTGTTTGGGCTGCAGGGGCAGTATTGAGTAGCCGGATAAAAGGTGCCCATTTCAAACGGCCTCGTACTCAATTCTTGCTCGTACAATATGCATATTATTATTACTATTGGATAGAAAACACTCTCTAGTTTCTAAAACCATTTGAATTATATCTGTGAGTAAAACAGAACTCCTTTTGCAGCAAACTTCCTGACAGGAAGTGGAAAATCTGAAATCGATGCTCTCTTCTAGGGGCTGCCTATTAAAGTCCTTGATATTTATTCGTTTAGATGCACTTCATACGTCTTCCACTAGATGTCGACAAGGAGTGAGAGAAGAAATGAAGTGTGTAACTTGATCTGGGCTCGTACAATAGCCCTTTGTATGACGTGTCACCAGTTTCCTGTTTTCTGGAGAGCGCGTCAAGGGACCTGGATTTGCCTTCTGATAAGCTGTCGTTATGGACGACTAATATCTCCGGCTTTGATTTTATTTGATACATGTGACCATATCATCGTAAAGTATGTTTTTTCAATATAGTTTAATCAGATTATTGAAATTTTTTCGGGAGTTTTGCCGTGTTCCGTTCTCTTCCGTTTGTTGACATGGAGAGCTTCGTGCCACTTGGCTAGTGTGCTTGCTAAATCGAGAGGGAAAGAGGCCGTTCTAAATCCAAACAACGATTGTTCTTGACAAAGGACCCCTTGTCCAACATTCTGATGAAAGATCAGCAAAAGTAGGAAACATTTTATGATGCTATTTCATATATCTGTCGTACATGTGAACTAGTCGTCGGCGCCCAGCTTTTGGGTACTCTAGCTATACCGAAGCTGTATGTCGTAATGAGGTTATTTTTAGAATTCTAACACGGCGATTTCATTAAGAACTAATGGATCTATCATTTCCTATACAACATGTATTTTTTTAGTTATGTTTATGAATAGCTATTTGGTCAGAATATGTGTGTCAGAAAAAGTGTCAGAAAAAAATCCGGACGTTGTGGGAAAAAGTAGCTAAGTTAGCACAATGTATAACCACTGATTTCAGCTCTAAATATGCAACTTTTCGAACAAAACATAAGTGTATGTATAACCTGATGTTATAGGACTGTCATCTGATGAAGAATATCAAGGTTAGTCAAAAATTATATATCTTTTACTGGTTTGTCACGATCGCTACCTTTTGCTGCTGGGAAATGGCTTGTGTTTCTGGCTATTGTGGTAAGCTAATATAACGCTATATTGTGTTTTCGCTGTAAAACACTTAATAAATCGGAAATATTGGCTGGAATCACAAGATGCATGTCTTTCATTTGCTGTACACTATGTATTTTTCAGAAATGTTTTATGATGAGTATTTAGGGTATTTGGCGTTGGTGTCTGTAATTATTCTGTCTGCTTTCGGTGCAATTTCTGATTGTAGCTGCAATGTAAACTATGATTTATACCTGAAATATGCACATTTTTCGAACAAAACATAGATTTATTGAATAACATGTTATAAGACTGTCATCTGATGAAGTTGTTTGTTGGTTAGTTTGGTTGGTTCTTGGTTAGTTAGGTTGGCTTTGTGCATGCTACCTGTGCTGTGAAAAATGTCTGTCCTTTTTTGTATTTGGTGGTGAGCTAACATAAATATACGTGCTGTTTTCGCTGTAAAACATTTTAAAAATCGGACATGTTGGCTGGATTCACAAGATGTGTATCTTTCATTTGCTGTATTGGACTTGTTAATGTGTGAAAGTTAAATATTTCTAAAAAATATATTTTGAATTTCGCGCCCTGCACTTGAAGTGGCTGTTGTCATATTGTGGGCGGCCTCGGGCTTGCAGCCAGAAGAAGTTTTAAGGGCTTGTAAGTAAGCATTTCACGGTAAAGTCTACACTTGTTGTATTCGGCGTATGTGGCAAATAAAGTTTGATTTGACAGAGCTGTGAGATAACGAAAATAACCACTGGTATTATGACAAAAGTCAACATACAGCAGTCATATACCCAGCAGCCTCCACATCCTCCCTAGGCACCCAATGTCCCAAATGGTACCCTATAAAGTAGTGCACTATATAGGGAATAGGGTGCCATTTGGGATGCATCCCTAAAGTCAAACATACAACAGTCATCCATCCATCCAGCAGTGTCTTCCTCTCCTCCTCCTAATTAGCCCAACGTTTATCACAGTCTCTGATTGCTTTTGTAATGATGTCACCGCCGCATAATGAATGAGGAGGTGTCACGCTGTGTGTGTATGTATGTATTTGTGTGTGTGTGTGTGTGTCATGCTGCGGCAAGGCGGCTGTTACATGACAGCCGGTGTTCCCCTTCGAGGGGTTTGGCATGTGGAGGAATACACGCCAAACACACGCCAAGCAACACGGGGGAAAACAGCAGCGGGGAACATGTAAATACAAAAGATGGTGATTATTAGAAATACTGGGGGGTTCCAGAGTTCCAACCAACAACAGCTTTAGCTGTCAAGATGTTGACATGTTCTGGATCGTCGTCTTCCCCACAACATGTCTCCTTATCTGAATCCCAAATGGCACCATATTCCCTATATCAGGGCTCTCCAACCCTGTACCTGGAGAGCTACCGTCCTATAGGTTTTCACACCAACCCTAATCTAGCACACCTGATTCTAATAATTAGCTGCTTGATAAGCTAAATCAGGTTAGTTACAACTGGGGTTGAAGTGAAAACCTACAGAAGGGTAGCTCTCCAGGAACAGGGTTGGAGTGCCCTGCCCTATATAGTCCCTGGTTAAAAGTAGTGCACTACATAGGGAAGAGTGCTATTTGGGACGAGCCCATTTCTACTTTGAAACTGGTTTCTCTCATATGGTGGTGAACGAATATATCCTTGACCTCATACATATACGTATATGTATGAGGACCTCTCACCCAGGTGTCCCATGCAGCACTAAGTTCCCAGAATTCCTTGCATAAATAAGGTCTAAATTCAACCATGCACATGATATGATAGCAAAAATACACTGAAAACAGCCTAAATGCACTGATCGAAAGGGAGACCTATGACACAGTAATATCACATTCTGATATAAAACACACTATTATCCTGAACGTGGAACACACAGTTCAAGGGATCCCTGAATGGATCAGATATTAATTGCTGACCCTTTCCAGCAAATTGCCTGAATTCATTTCCTCTTCCTTGGTCGATTACTGCACAAAACCAAGCAATCTACTGTTGCTTCCTTTCTGGTTACAAGTGGCATTTAATCTGCAAATAAACACTTGTCTATGCTTTGCACTGAACACATCTACATTACTACAATTAACCTGCATCTGAACCGAGCCCCGGTCTGCCGAAAGCTGCACTTTGCAGTATAATCTGAGGGGAAATGGAGGGATGGGGAGGAGGATGGAGGGATGTAGAGGAGGTCAGGCACCTCAGGAAGACAAGCCAGCACGCTGGGAGAATTGGAGGCTGGGAATCAACCGCTGTCTCTGTTATTACATGCGGGAGCAGGAAAGAGTCCTCTCTGATCCTGCCTTTACACAGACTAGTGCACCACACACCCATCTGTACTGCACTTTGACTCATTCACTTAGTGTTCACCACAGTAAGTGCTGCGTGCAGTACAGTACGGAGTGTACATGCTGAGTGTTCGAGGTGAATGTAGTAATGGTGATGATGTATCATTTGGCTTCCTTTCCACTTCCTCTTCAAACCCACAGAAGACATGAATTAATCCACAACGGAAAGAGCTAATATTGTATTGGGACTATTTCAATATTGACATATTCTGCTAATTGAGAAGTGATGTAATTGCCTTGGTTCATTCATGAATCTACACACGGGGATGCTGTTATTGGGGAAAAGAAAAGGAAACAAATGAAAGTCTAGCAAGATGAAGTACTGAACATTGATACTGTGTAAATGTTTATAGTCACTCTCAAAAAGTGAGGGTTTAGTTGATCGTTAGTGAAACGTTAGCTTTCTCTAAAGCCTCCATCTTTCCTTTTCTATTTCTTTCTCCTCCTCCCTTGTGTGTGTGTATGTTGAAAACATTGTGACATTCTGTATGTGTGTGTGTAGAACACAGCCCTGGGGCTGGGGACACACCTGTAGGTACTTGTGCATGTGCCAGGATGCCTGTTTGCCGTCGTTGACTGACTCCACGGTGGTGTTTGCCTGTCCTGCCACGTCGCCCCCAGCAAACACCCAGGACTCACTGCTCTGCATGCTCTCTGGGTCCAGCTCTGGGAGACCCCAGCGGTTCAACAGCACCGGAGCCATGGCCTCTTTCACTGGAGGAGAGGGGAGAGAGGATCCACAGTTAGTGATGGTGTGGGCAGTACTTAAGTACAAATACTTGAAAGTACTACTTAAGTCATTTTTGGGGGGTATCTGTACTTTACTTCACTATTTATAATTTTGACAACTTTTACTTTCACTTCACTACATTCCAAAAGAAAATAATATTCATTTTACTCCATACATTTTCCCTGACACCCAAAAGTACTCTTACATTTTGAATGCGTCACACGACAGGAAAATGGTCCAATTCACGCACTTGTCAAGAGAAAGTCCTTGGTCAAACCTATTGCCTCTGATCTGGTGGACTCATTGCACACATGCTTTGTTTGTTAATTATGTCTGAGTGTTGGAGTGTGCCCCTGGCTATCCATACATTTAAAAAACAAGAATGGTGGCATCTGGTTTGCTTAATATAAGGAATTTGAAATTACACTTTTGACACTATATAAGAATATGTCTAATTTACTTCTGATACTTAAGTATATTTAAAATCAAATACTTTCAGTATTTTTTACTCAAGTAGAATTTTACTGGGTGACAATTCAACTTTTACTTGAGTCATTTTCTATTAAGGGATCTTTACTTTTACTCAAGTATGACGACTGGGTACTTTTTCCACCAGTGGGTGTGTGTGTTTGTGTGACAGAGATAGAAAGAGAGAAAGAAAGAAAGAGAGAACGACAGAGAGAGAGAAAGTGAGAGAAAGAGGCGAGAGACGACAGAAAGTGATAGAGATAGAGAGGAGAGAGAAAGAGAGAGAGAGAGAAAAGAGAGAACGGAGAGAGAGGAAGTAAGAGAAAGAGGCGAGAGACGACAGAAAGTGATAGAGATAGAGAGGAGAGAGAAAGAGAGAGAGAAAAGAGAGAACGGAGAGAGGAAGAGAACGAGATTTAAAAAATGGAGTGAGAGTGAGCGACCGTGATGGACTACAAACCATACAGAGAGCAATATGAAGTGTGACAAGACCGATGACAGCAGGGGATTCACGCTCTCTGTCTCTCCCCTCACTCTCAGCTAGGTTAATGTAACATTTCCTGAGGCATTCATTCACCGTTAGCTGAATGTTAGCCCAGAGATCCTCTGTCAAACTGATCTGCATTATAAAAAAGCTCATTTTCTTCTACCTCACCTATACAATTCATCTTTCAGACTAAATGCTTTTCAGCATGGAAGATGGCCTGCATCTATCAGCAGGGACATTTTTAAATACAGATCTGCGAGTTGGACAAGATTTATTACACTCTATTAGAATTACTAGAGGGAGGGGGGAAAGTTTCACCTTCCCAGTCTATTCAATTGGGAAAGGTTTTCATTTGACGCCCCAAAATACAAGGAAAAGTACACAAATAAGAATACAGAGAGAACCTGCTATTTTTTATTGCAACCATACTATTGAAGTTGAATTCCTCCATAAGGGGAGGACAGTAGAGAATGTGTAGAGAGTTGCCGTGTCAAACCCCTCAGAGCGGAACACCGGCTGTCATGTAACGGCCGTCTTGCTGCAGTGTTACACACATATGACAATGTATGATGCGGTGAATGTTATCATACACACTGATGGGGGATAAACACAGCAGCATCGTCCTGCCATAGTGATGAACAGACTCACTTACAAGAAATTGGGGAAACAAAATGGTGTCAAGATGATTGCAGTAGAAATTCTGGGCTTTGTCCATTCACTTAGTAGAAGAAGACACATACCTCATTATACTGTACAAAAATGTGTTTTGGTATATTCAGCAGAATATTTAATATGGAATGTTGTGTTACCATATATTTCCATATAATCCATATGTTTAATCATCCATTCTGAGCCATCCTGCTATGCTATAACAGCTAGAGCTAGACCTACACAACACATAAACTCGGCAAAAAAAAGAAATGGCCCTTTTTCAGGACCTTGTCTTTCAAAGATAATTCGTAAAAATCCAAATAACTTCACAGATCTTTATTGTAAAGGGTGTAAACACTGTTTCCCACGTTTGTTCAATGAACCATAAACAATTAATGAACATGCACCTACCTGTGGAACAGTCATTAAGACACTAACAGCTTACAGACGGTAGGCAATTAAGGTCCGGTTATGAAATCTTAGGACACTAAAGAGGCCTTTCTACTGACTCTGAAAAACACCAAAAGAAAGATGCCCAGGGTCCCTGCTCATCTGTGTGAACGTGCTGTAGGCATGCTGCAAGGAGGCATGAGGACTGCAGATGTGGCCAGGGCAATAAATTGCAATGTCCGTACTGCGAGACGCCTAAGACAGCGCTACAGGGAGACAGGAAGGACAGCTGATTATCCTCGCAGTGGCAGACCACGTGTAACAACACCTGCACAGGATCGGTACATCCGAACATCACACCTGCGGGACAGGTACAGGATGGCAACAACAACTGCCCGAGTTACACCAGGAACGCACAATCCCTCCATCAGTGCTCAGACTGTCCGCAATAGGCTGAAAGAGGCTGGACTGAGGGCTTGTAGGCCTGTTGTAAGGCAGGTCCTCACCAGACATCACCGGCAACAACATCGCCTATGGGCAAAAACCCACCATCGCTGGACGAGACAGGACTGGAAAAAAGTGCTCTTCACTGACGAGTCACGGTTTTGTCTCACCAGGGGTGATGGTCGGATTTATGTTTATCGTCGAAGGAATGAGCGTTACACCGAGGCCTGTACTCTGGAGCGGGATCGATTTAGAGGTGGAGGGTCCGTCATGGTCTGGGGCGGTGTGTCACAGCATCATCGGACTGAGCTTGTTGTCATTGCAGGCAATCTCAAAGCTGTGCGTTACAGGGAGGACACCCTCCTCCCTCATGTGGTACCCTTCCTGCAGGCTCATCCTGACATGACCCTCTAGCATGACAATGCCACCAGCCATACTTCTCGTTCTGTGCGTGATTTCCTTCAAGACAGGAATGTCAGTGTTCTGCCATGGCCAGCGAAAAGCCATTCCCCCCAGAAATGTCAGGGAACTTGCAGGTGCCTTGGTGGAAGAGTGGGGTAACATCTCACAGCAAGAACTGGCAAATCTGGTGCAGTCCATGAGGAGGAGATGCACTGCAGTACTTAAATGAAGCTGGTGGCCACACCAGATATCCCTCATAATAACAGCCTGCTATAACTGCTGTAGCTAGAGCTCATACAACACCTATATCCCTCATAATAACAGCTAGCTATATTTGCTGTAGCTAGAGCTCATACAACACCTATATCCCTCATAATAACAGCTAGCTATAACTGCTGTAGCTAGGGTCACAACACCTAAATCCCTCATAATAACAGCTAGCTATAACTGCTGTAGCTAGGGTCACAACACCTAAATCCCTCATAATAACAGCTAGCTATAATTGCTGTAGCTAGAGCTTATTCAACACATACATCCCTCATAATAACAGCTAGCTATAACTGCTGTAGCTAGGGCCTATACAACACCTGTATCCCTCATAATAACAGCTAGCTATAACTGCTGTAGCTAGAGCTCATACAACACATACATCTGTCATGCATAGTACCTGGCAACACAAACAGGGGGAGCTGTTTTGAAGCCACTGTGCCTCCATCTTGGCACTCCCCGAACATTGTAAAAAATATTTTGAAAGTGAAAGCATTTATTAATGTCTACGTCTTTGATTTTGCCACGTTTATTATATTACACACACCTTAATGCATACTTTTAAACTATATTATATGAGCTAAACATACAAATAAAAAATAAAGTATAATTTTTAGAAAGTACTAATGGGGAAGTGCTTATATGGCCGACCAGTGGCTTCAAAGCTTCTCATTGGCTAACACATAGCATCAGCAATCCAGGGTTTATATACATCTTTGGCATGAACGCACACGCATGCAAACTATGCACACTCCCACACACAGAAACACACACACACTTTTTGTGACAGTACAGCGTAAAGGGAAAGAGATGCTTAGCTAACACAGAGGAGGTGGGTGCATCATGTCTCCAGTTCCCCACCCACCCTCCATGAAACTCAGCAGGAAGGAGACCAATGCAGGAAGGAGGCATGGGTGCAATAATGGCTGCCTCCCTCCCTCCCAGAACTGAGTCTGCTTCCCAAATTACACATTACACCCTATTCCCTTTAAAGTGCGCTACTTTTGACCAGGATCCATAGGGCTCTGGTCAAAGGCAGTTGACTACATAGGGAATATGGTGCCATTTGCGACGCACACTGGGTCCAGCCCACCAGACTATACAGGCCAGGTTTTAACTGCTAACTCATCCTACAGCTGTGTTCATTGCCAAGCGGAACATCCTCTGTGGGTCTGACAACATACTTAAGTGGATAAGTGATTCATAGTTCAAGAATAAGGATCATTCTGACTGTACTACTCTGGGGATTCTTTTCTCAGCATTTTGTTGTTTCTGTACGATGAAATCACACACTCAAAACACACACACGCTTGCAAGCACGCTTGACACAGATACACACACAAACACACACACTCGCATGCCAAGGCACGGATCAATTCCTTCCTAAATATGCAGGCAATCAGGTTTGGCAGAAATATCATCCTATCAAATTAAACTAGTTTGCTCGGAGTCATGCACCCCATTTAATTCAGGCTCTTATCAGTAATTCCTCATGTTTTAATTAACCTTGGTGATTAATTGCTAATCATAACAATACCCTCCTTAGCACTCGACGACACCTTTGGGGATGTGGAGCAGGTTCTAAGGATGTTTCTTTAGCAACAGGTCAACCATAGTACCAGGGGGGGGAGGGGGGAGAGATAGTCCACGTCCCAAATGCCATCATTTACTATGCACTCCTTTTCACCAGAGCTTGATGGACCCTGGTCAAAAATAGGGCACTATGAAAGGAATAGAGTGCCTTTTGACAAGCAAAAAGAGTAACAAAATGGATAATAAAATCCATTTGAGCTGTGAAGAGGTGGAAGTGGGTAGACCGAATCAGTGGAGCAGATTACGATAACAATCAGTCAATCAAGCCTTTACCCCATCTATAAAATCAATAAGACACAGTCAGATAGACACAGTCAGGCAAGAACGTCAGCGGAACTCGGTCTACACCGAGTCTCTCACACTCTCTCTTTATCTTAATTACTTGGTTGAGTAGATGTGTATTTCACCATCACGACCGATTATGAATGCGTGTAAAACATGTTCAGTTTCTGCCTGCTTAGGTAGCCCCAACTATGTATTTGTGCATCTGTGCTGCATCGCAAGGTTGGCTAATGGCAGCGCTAGCTGGGTAACCAGTTGTAAAGCTCTGTCGCTCTATCGCCGAGCACTTGTGTGTGTGTGTGTGTGTGTGTGTGTGTGTGTGTGCGCACGCGCGCGGACGTCACCGGGCGGTCGTCTGAGCTTGAAACTCATTACAGTGATTTCATGTCATTGTTGGGTGACTCTGGACAGTGTGTGGCGTTTGTGGCCCTCCTGCAATACCCACCTCTGTTTATTCAATAGCAGCCTAATTGAAAATCATAGCAGGTATGGCCTTTTCTCAACGCAATCTAATTACCTGCCCTGGCGACAGTGTCACACAAAAAGACAGGCGTTGTCTTGTAAGCAAGTGGGTTTAAAAAAATTATAATCCTAGACAAGGGCTCCCCTACTGGTGCCCTCCAGGTTTGGCCCCCACATGTTTTCCGTGCATTTAAAAATATATATATATAATAATATATATACATATTATTATAATAATAATATATTATTATACACAGTCAAACGTTTGGAAACACCTACTCATTCCAAGGTTTTTCTTTATTTTTACTATTTTCTATATTGTAGAATAATAGTGAAGACATCAAAACTATGAAAAAGCGCAATCATATGGTAACCAAAAAAGTGTTAAACATATCAACGTATATTTTATATTTGAGATTCTTCAAAGTAGCCATCCTTTGCCTTGATGACAGATTTGCACCCTATTGGCATTCTCTCAACCAGCTTCATGAAGTAGTCACCTGGAATGCATTTCAATTAACAGGTGTGCTTTGTTAAATGTTAATTTGTGGAATTTCTTTCCTTCTTCATTCGTTTGAGACATTCAGTAGTGTTGTGACAAGGTATGGGTGGTATACAGAAGATAGCCCTATTTGGTAAAAGACCAAGTCCATATTATAAGACATGAAGGTCAGTCAATCCGGAGAATTTCAAGAACTTTGAAAGTTTCTTCAAGAGCAGTATCAAAAACTATCAAGCGCTATGATGAAACTGCCTCTCATGAGGACAGCCACAGGAAAGGAAGACCCAGAGTTACCTCTGCTGCAGAGGGTAAGTTCATTAGAATTACCAGCCTCAGAAATTGAAGCCCAAATAAATGCTTCACAGAGTCCAAGTAACAGACACATTTCAACATCAACTGTTCAGAGGAGACTGCGTGAATCAGGCCTTCATGGTCGAATTGCTGCAAAGAAACAACTACTAAAGGACACCAATAAGAAGACACTTGCTTGGGCCAAGAAACACGAGCAATGGACATTAGACCGGTGGAAATCTGTCCTTTGGTCTGATGAGTCCAAATTTGAGATTTCTGGTTCCAACAGCTGTGTCTTTGTGAGATGCAGAGTAGGTGAACGGATGATCTCCACATGTGTGGGTCCCACCGTGAAACTTGGAGGAGGAGGGGAGGTGTGATGGTGCTTTGCTGGGGACACTGTCTGGGATTTATTTAGAATTCAAGGCACACTTAACCAGCATGGCTACCACAGCATTCTGCAGTGATATGCCATCCCACCTGGTTTGCGCTTAGTGGAACTATCATTTGTTTTTCAACAGGACAATGACCCCAAAGACACCTCTAGGCTGTGTAAGGGCTATTTGACCAAGAAGGAGAGTGATGGAGTGCTGCATCAGATGACCTGGCCTCCACAATTACCCAACCTCTGGGATAAGTTGGACCGCAGAGTGATGGAAAAGCAGCCAACAAGTGCTCAGCATATGTGGGAACAAGACTGTTAGAAAAGCATTCCAGGTGAAGCTGGTTGAGAGAATGCCAAGAGTGTGCAAAGCTGTCATCAAGGCCAAGAGTGGCTACTTTGAAGAATCTAACATCTAAAATATACTTTTATTTGTTTAACACTTTTTTCGTTACTACATGATTCCATATGTGTTATTTCATAGTTGCGATGTCTTCACTATTATTCTATAAGGTAGAAAATAGTAAAAATAATGAAAAACCCTTGAATGAGTAGGTGTGTCCAAACTTTTGACTGGTACTGTATATATATAGTTGGACATAAGACTGTAACAACACCAGGAAATCAGCTTCAAGTGATTACATTTAAAAAAAAAAATCTGTTCCCAAGTATTCCCAATAATAGAGAGATGTAATTCAAATGTAAGCAAGGTTTGAAATGATGTTTTAATCAAATATTATATCTGTTTTGGCTTCTTGCGGTCAATTTTCAGTCTACAAATTATTTCTAATTATGTTCCAACCCCCTGACAAGGTTCTGTAAACACTCACATACAGGCAGACACACAGGCACGCTAACATGCACAGACACGCACACACACACACACACACACACACACACACAAGACCCTCAAAACCCAAGTACATGGAGTTCTCATCACTGGCACTCATCTAAATTAGAGCCTCAACACAAGGCATATTGTGTTTAGATGATGATGAGGAAAACAATGTGATGAGTGTCGTCTTAAGTCCTACTCCAAATGTGCTAAACAATGATAAGTTAGACAGTCCTATCCAAACGGGACCACTGTCTTCGCTTGTATAATGAGAAATCTCCAGGAGAAAGGGGAGATCCCTGGTTTGTGTTTGTTTGCCAGGCTTTCTGTCTGTCTGTCTGACTCTGTTTAATGCAGCTCAAGGATAACATCCTCACGCTGTTTTTAAAGCAATAATGTAGACAACATTCAACACAAACTCTTCAGAGAAACACTCAATTTGAGGATATTTGTAAAAGTTGATAAAAACTATAACAGTGGACTGTCCTGTCAAAGAGTCTACTCATATGGCAAAACTCAGGTTCCATTCAGAGTAAAGGTATTATTATTGTGTATCAATAGCAAGACTGGGATGGCGGTTAGTCAATGGTCACATGGCACCTTTACTTACTGTAGAACATAGAACATGTTTGTAAAGCTGTCATTTATACAAAACTCCTCCCAACAAATTGTTGTGATGTTCAATGCACTTTCAATAAAGTTTGACTGATTGATACCTTTGGGGTCGCTCAGCATGGATCCGAAGGCACTGATGATGTAATCGGCCTTGAGGCGTATGATCTGATCCTCGTCCTCCATCCAATCACCTTCGTCTGTCAGCTCCGTACGACAGAACTCCATTCCCGCCACGCGACCCGCCTTCATGATGACCTCACGAGGGGACAGGAAGGGCATGAACTCACACTTCTCTTCCTTGGCCAGCTCCATCTATAGGTAGGGGAAATATAGAGCTCAGGGTTCAATGGTGATGGGTCATCGACAGGTTACATCTTTAAATTGTGGCTTGAATTGTGTTGAATTATTTTAAGTATCAAAGATTAGATTTTTTTTTATCACAATATTTCTCGTCAAATGCAAAGCCATTTTAATCTAAAACTGGACAAAAATATGTCTAATTATCAAGCCCAAGGTACAACTTTTTTATTCCCTTCGTTTGTCAGGACTGGAAAATATATTTTGTAGTGTCACACATTACAACTGCACACAATAGAAGACACTAGGAAGTTTTCCTGCTTTGTTCAAAGACCTTCAATTTCATACGGATTAATGAAAAAAGGCCCCATCTACAACAAAGTCATTGAAATTACGTTTCCAGTCCTGAGATGTGCACAAAAGGGAAGGGGGGTGGGTTGCTTCTATAATAGCTTCCCTTTCTCTCAGTTTTCTGAAATTGTCTCAGTTGACATCAATGCTCATGCTTCACACAATATTGAACTTTTTTCAATGTGATGTGAAGGTTACTGACGCCTACAAGAGGCCTAAACTTAATATACCTTATAAACAAACTTAATTAGTGTGAGGCGATGCTAGCAGCTTAACTGTCTGCTTCTGCGGGGAAAAGCAAACAGCTGTTGATAATCACCTTACTTTTCTCATTTCGTTAGGGTTATTTTTGGCGTTACTATGGCAGCAAGAGGTGTGCTCTGACACGACGCATGACTAAAGGTGCCGTTGGACGATGATTCTAGAATGAACTGTGCTGTCAAGCTCAACTCTCAACTAGAATAGAATTGACAGAAAGACACCTTGAACTTTTCATCACACTCACAATCATAACTAATATACGGCAGTTGAAGAATGCATCTTAACTCCAAGTGCTACTTTTACTGATGGTCTAACACATCAAAAGTTGATAAGAATCAAGACTGAAGGGAGTATACGAGTCAATGTCATGCTTCAAATGCAGGGATATCTTTTGAAGGAACAGTGAAAATAGCAACAGCACTGCCTATGATATCCTTCCTCTCTCCTTTGTGGCAGCGCTACTAGAAAGGGACAGATCCCAGTGAGTCCGTCTGGGGCTCACGGCAGTGTGTGTGTGCAGGCGGAGAGCTTTTGACAGTTATCGCCCTCCAGAACCTAAGACAGGCCTTTGTAATAAACCAGAAAAAAGCGGCTTAAAAAACATGTCAGCAGGGCCAAGGAGAGGACACTCACACAGACAGCTTAATAAAGACAGCGTCCTCTCTCCTCTTCACTAGCCTTCTCCCTAACACTATCTCTCTGTCTATCTTTCTCCCTCAGTCTTTCTCTCTCTGTCTGTCTTTCTCAAACAAGTTAAGCATCTGGTACACTGGTAACATTTAGCGATCTCTCCCTCTGTCAACGTCTTCTCTTTTATCCTTTCTTTCCTTTTCTCTCCTTTCTTCTTGTTTGTCTCTACCTCCTCGGGGACAGCCCTGATGTTGGTGAAGCCTTTCCTAAACACCACGTAGACCCGCTTGGCACCGCAGCGCAGGGAAGAAGTGGCACAGTCGAAAGCTGTGTCTCCTGAACCCAGAACAATCACCGTGCCACGCAGCTCTGGCAGGGAAGACTTGCAGCTACACATTCCTAAAAGCGGGAGGAGAAGAGAAAAGGAGTTACAATCTGATCATTTACTGTGTTGATTTTGAGATTACATATACAGTGCCAGTCAAAAGTTTGGACATACCTACTCATTCTACAATGTAGAATAATAGTGAACACAACAAAACTATGAAATAACACAAATGGTATCATGTAGTAACCAAAAAAGGGTTAAACAAATCAAAATATATTTTATATTTGAGATTCTTCAAAGTAGCCGCCCTTTGCCTTGACGACAGCTTTGCAGACTCTTGGCATTCTCTCAAACAGCTTCATGAGGTAGTCACCTGAAAAGCATTTCAATTAACAGGTGTGCCTTATAAAAAGTACATTTGTGGAATTTCTTTCCATATTAATGTGTTTCAGCGAATCAGTTGTGTTGTGACAAGGTAGGGGTGGGTACACAGAATATAGCCCTATTTGGTAAAATACCAAGTCCATATTATGGCAAGAACAGCTCAAATAAGCAAAGCGAAATGACCGTCCATCATTACTTTAGGACATGAAGGTCAGTCAATCTGGAAAAATAACTTTGAAAGTTTCTTCAAGAGCAGTAGCAAAAACTATCAAGCGCTATTATGAAACTGCCTCTCATGAGGACCGCCACAGGAAAGGAAGACCCAGAGTTACCTCTGCCGCAGAGGGTAAGTTCATTAGAATTACCAGCCTCAGAAATTGTAGCCCAAATAAATGCTTCACAGAGTCCAAGTAACAGACACATTTCAACATCAACTGTTCAGAGGAGATTGTGAATCAGGCCTTCATGGTCGAATTGCTGCAAAGAAACCACTACTAAAGTACACCAATAAAAAGAAGAGACTTCCTTGGGCCAAGAAACACAAGCAATGGACATTAGACCAGTGGAAATCTGTCCTTTGGTCTGATGAGTCCAAATTTGAGATTTTTGGTTCCAACCACCGTGTCTTTGTGAGACGCAGAGTAGGTGAACGAATGAACTCCGCATGTGTGGTTCCCACTGTGAAGCTTGGAGGAGGAGGTGTGATGGCGTCGGGGTGCTTTGCTGGTGACACTGTCTGAGATTTATTTAGAATTCAAGGCACACTTAACCAGCATGGCTACCACAGCATTCTGCAGCGATACGCCATCCCATCTGGTTTACGCTTAGTAGGACTATCATTTGTTTTTCCATAGGACAATGACCCAACACACCTCCAGGCTGTGTAAGGGCTATTTGACCAAGAAGGAGAGTGATGGAGTGCTGCGTCAGATGAGCTGGCCTCCACAATCACCCAACCTCAACCCAATTGAGATGGTTTGGGATAAGTTGGACAGCATAGTGAAGGAAAAGCAGCCAACAAGTGCTCAGCCTATGGGGGAACTACTTCAAGACTGTTAAAAAAGCACTCAGGTGAAGTTGGTTGAGCGAATGCCAAGAGTGTGCAAAGCTGTCATCAAGGCCAAGAGTGGCTACTTTGAAGGACCTAACATCTTAAATATATTTTGATTTGTTTAATACTTTTTTGGTTACTACATTATTCCATATGTCTTATTTCACAGATTTGATGTCTTAACTATTATTCTATAATGTAGAACATAGTAAAAATAAAGAAAAACCCTTGAATGAGTAGGTGTGTTCAAACTTTTGCCTCGTACTGTATGTCTAAGTGTTTAATTCATTGTGGGAAAACTACACTGAACAAAAACATAAAATGCAACATGCACTTATTAAGATTTTACTGAGTTACAGATCATAAAAGGAAATCAGTCAATTGAAATACATTAATTGACTCTGAATACAGATATGCATCTGTTGGTCACAGATACTGCAAGTAAAAAAAAAAGGTAGGGGCGTGGATCAGAAAACCAGTCTGTTTCTCATGCAGCGCAACCCATCTCCTTCGCATAGAGTTGATCAGGCTGTTGATTGTGGCCTGTGGAATGTTGCCCCACTCCCATTGAAGAATGGCTGTGAGAAGTTGCTGAATATTGGCGGGAACTGGAACACACTTTCGTACAAGTCGATCCAGAGCATCCCAAACATGCTCAACGGGTGACATGTCTGGTGAGTATCCTTGCGACATGGGGCTGTGCATTATCATGCTGAAACATGAGGTGATGGCAGTGGATGAATGGCACGACAATGGGCCTCGTGATCCTGTTATGGTAACTCTGTGCATTCAAATTGCCATCGCAATTGAGTTTGTTGTCCGTAGCTTATTCCAGCCCATACCATAACCCCACAATGGGGTACTCTGTTCACAACGTTGACATCAGCAAACCGCTCGCCCACACCACGCCAAACACGCTGTCTGCCATCTGCTCTGTACAACTCAAACTGGTATTCATCCAGTGTGCCAGTGGCCATCGAAGGTAAGCATTTGCCCACTGAAGTTTGTTACGATGCTTATCTGCAGTCAGGTCAAGACCCTTGTGAGGAGGCTGGTGGCTGGTCTCAGACAATCCCGCAGACGAAGAAGCCGGATGTGAAGTTCCTGAGGTAGCGCGGTTACACATGGTCTGCGGTTGTGAGATCAGTTGGAAGTACTGCCATATTCTCTAAAACAATGTTGGAGATGGCTTATGGTTGAGAAATTAACATTCAATTCTATGGCAACAACTCTGGTGGAGATTCCTGCAGTCAGCATGCCTATTGCACGTCCCCTCAAAACTTGAGACATCTGTGGCACTGTGTTGTGACAAAACTGCATATTTTAGAGTGGCCTTTTATTGTCCGCAGCACAAGGTGCACCTGTGTAATGATCATGCTGTTTAGTCAGCTTCTTGATATGCCAGACCTGTCAGGTGGATGGATTATCTTGGTAAAGGAGAAATGCAACAAATGTGTGCACAACATTTGTGAGAAATAAGCTTTTTGTGTGTATGTTTATTTTAGCTGAGGAAACATGCCTTTACATATATTTTTCAGTATAAACGAAATCTTTAAAAAAAGAAACAATTTAGTTGCGGCTGTCAATGCTTGTTCTATTGGCTGCAGTGTTCACCTGTTTTGCTGGCTTTGGAGACCAAAGGTAGGAAATCCTTTGACGTGTAAAAGCCTTGTTCGATCGTCAGCTCCTCAAATATTTTATGTCTGTTAGCCTGTGGAAGACCTGGTGACAAAACGACACAGAAGTAAAGCAATGGAGTTGAGAATAGTTTTATAGCAACAAATGGCACAGACAGAATTACGTAAATTCCTGAAAGTTTAAAGCCTTTACAGAAAAAACACATGACTTTCATGTGATCACATATGATATTATGTGAAGTTAATGTGATAACATGTGACAGCATGTAAAAGCAACATGTGATAACATGAAACTACATGTGAGAAAACATGATCTCATTCGAAATAAATGTGGCAACATGGGGATGGAAAATGTCAACATTTTTCACATGTGAATCTGCAATTCCACATGCGAGGTGAAAAGATGTTATTCTCCTCAACATAATGAACTCTAAATGTAACACATGGTTCCCCATGTGAACAGCTGACCTCGCATGTGTCTCTTTCTTTCTACATGTGAAAATTCCCGCTCAACATGTGAAACAGCTCTTTTTTGGGAATGAAATTATATGGGGGTTTTAAAGTAAGTGGTACGCTGTTCAGATAAAATTGTTTCAAACAAATCTTTAACCAATGACAATATGATTCCATTTGACATTATCACTTAGCACGGATTTTTCAAAATGACCCCAGCTGGGATTTGAACTCAACCGTTCATCTTTTTGCTGTTCTGTCTATTCTCTCATCATTGATTTCCTTTACTTATTTCCGCAATTTGAGGGTTTTCTGTGTCGTTGTCTAATGTTGGTGAGGAATATTATTCTGTTTTAATGTTACTCCTGAATCACTGTGATGAATATACATGTGTATTTTTAAGTAAAGTAAATATCAGCTTTGTTAAGTCCAACTATGCTTTTCTCTCACTCCTCTTGTCTACTGGTGACACTTTCTACAATCCTATGGAAGACAGAGCTCTCTAGTTTTTATTTATTTTATCAAGAGTCAGTTAAGAACAAATTCTTATTTACAATGACGGCCTACACCGGCCAAACCCGGGCGACGCTGGGCCAATTGTGCTCCGCCCTATGGGACTCCCAATCACGGCCGATTGTGATACAGCCTGGATTTGAACCAGGGTGTCTGTAGTGAGGAGCCTGTCATGTCAATCCAGTGAAAAACTACACTGGACAGAAATGGTTTTGTATTGGTTCCATTGTGTTGAGTACTGAGTTCTAAACCTTGACCTACAATTATCACTGTGATATATTTTACAGGGACAATACTTTAATCTATGCCTTAGAAATACCTGACAAAGCCTCTATTTTACCACAGGCAATCATGTCACATTGATATGAACAAGGCTCAGATCTAACACAATAGTAGAAACTGAGACTTGCTGGCTGCGTTTAAACATATCTTTTCCCACTAATTGGTCTTTTGACGAATCAGATCAGCTCTTTTGTCCAAAATTGGGCAAAATAACAGAATTGGGCTGCTTGTGTAAATGCAGCCACTGAGAAGAATTGGAAAGTGACACACTCTGAAATAATATAGCAATAACCTTTTTGGAGCAATATTGTAACATTAACTATATCAGTATGTTGGTATATATTTATATTAACCAACTTGTTAAAATGCATGGCTCCTAATGGGGATATTACTGTATATCACGGCTGAGGGCTCATTAAATATGGATATGAATTGCTGAGTAATGGTGACTGGGAGGGTAAATTGTGACACATAGCAGAGTAGTTTTATAACAGTGTTTAAAAATGCAAGGTTACAGTATATGAAACAATGGGCACATTCCACTAAGAAAGACAAGTGAGTAGTGTCCCTCATTTCTAGGAGAAGGCTTTTATGTTAAAACCTTTGAGGCAGCCAATTCTGCAGCAGTAGTAATCCAAAGAAATTAGACTGTGGGAACTGCTCTAATACTACAAACATACAGTATCTCTATAAGTAGTTAAACTACAGAAATAAAACATATTTGGATTAACAGTATATGTGCGAAACAAACAAAATAGCATTTGTGATCAATACAAACAAAATACTATAGCACCATTATTGAAACCACTATATGCAGCTAAACAACAACAGGGAGGCGTTATCAAAGTGAAGTGACCTTTAAACCTATTCATCTGGGTTTAAACTGACCCTCTCCGAACCCCTCCCTGCATTGTTACTCTAACTGACTATACAGTCCTTTTTGTAAGTATTCAGACCCCTTGACGTTTTCCAATACTTAACAGCCGTATTCTAAAATGTATTAAAAAAATATATATAATTCTCAGCAATCTATACACAATACCCCATAATGACAAATCAAAAACAGGTTTGTAGAAATGTTAGCAAATGTATTAAAAATAAAAATTGAAATAATACATTTACATAAGTATTCAGACCTTAACTCAGTACTTTGTTGAAGCACCTTTGGCAGCGAGCGATTACAGCCTCGAGTCTTCTTGGGCACACCTGTATTTGGGGAGTTTCTTTCATTCTTCTCTGCAGATCCTCTCAAGCTCCTTCAGGTTGGATGGGGATCAGTCGCTGCACAGCTATTTTTAGGTCTCTCCAGAGATGTTCGATCGGGTTCAAGTCCGGGCTCTGGCTGGGCCACTCAATAGAAATTCAGAGACTTGTCCCGAAGCCACTCCTGCATTGTCATGGCTGTCTGCTAAGGGTCGTTGTCCTATTGGAAGGTGAACCTTCGCCCCAGACTGAGGTCCTGAGTGCTCTGGAGCAGGCTTTCATCAAGGATCTCTCTGTACATTGCTACGTTCATCTTTCCCTCAATCCTGACTAGTCTCCCAGTCCATGCCGCTGAAAAACATCCCCACAGCATGATTCTGCCACCACCATGATTCACCGTAGGGATGGTGCCAGAATTCCTCAAGATGTGACGCTTGGTATTAAGGCCAAAGAGTTCAATCTTGGTTTCATCACACCAGAGAATCTTGTTTCTCATGGTCAGAGAGTCCTTCAGGTGCCTTTCGGCAAACTCAAAGCAGGCTGTCATGTGCCTTTTACTGAGGAGTGCTGGAGTGCTGCAGAGATGGTTGTCCTTCTGGAAGATTCTCCCATCTCCACTGTAAGTGACCATCGGGTTCTTGGTCACCTCCCTGGCCCTTCTCCCCCGTTTGCTCAGTTAGGAAGAGTCTTGGTGGTTCCAAACTTCTTCTATTGAAGTATGATGGAGGCCACCGTTTTCTTGGGGAACTTCAACACTGCAGAAATGTTTTGGCACCCTTCCCCAGATCTGTGCCTCGACACAATCCTGTCTCGGAGCTCTACGGACAATTCCTTCAACCTCATGGCTTGGTTTTTGCTTTGATATGCACTGTCAACTGTGGGATGTTATATAGACAAGTGTGTGCATTTCCAAATCATGTCCAATCAATTGAATTTATCACAGGTGGACTCTAATTAAGTTGTAGAAACAGCTCAAGGGTCTGACAACGTACTGTATGTAAACAAGTTATTTCTGTTATTTTTTATATACATTTGCAAACATTTCTAAAAACCTGTTTTCACTTTGTCATTATGGGGTTTGTGTGAAAATTGATGATCCGAATACTTTTCAAATGCACTGTATAGACATCATTAGTATTCAATACCAAATCAAAGCACGTGAACAAAAAACCCTTGCAGTAGACAATCACGACAAAGTGGATTGTAAGTAATGTGGCTCCATTTGCCACGTATTTCATTTAATTTCCCTTCTCCTCTATCGGTCTCTCTCTCTCTCTCTCCCTCAGCAGGACATCCATGTACAGTGGAGTGAACCCTACCCCTTTTCTCATATTAAGAATATAATATGATATAGAATACATCCTCTGTTGCAGATGTTTTCATTCGCTGCCGGGGGCCTCCTCTCATTAATCAAACCTTATCAGTTGCCATCCGACTAGAGAAAGAGAGAGGGACAGAGAGAGAGGGGGACACAGAAGAAGAAAGAGAGCGAGAGACAGAAAGTGAGAGGGAGATGGAGAGAGAGAGGGAGGGAAGGAAAAATACAAAAAAGGAAGGGACAAGGGGGAGAAGAAGGAGTAGGAGGAGCGGAGTGCACATTCACTCCCTGACCTCGTTCACCCTTACGATGATCAAGCACCAAGGACAGATTGTTAAATAATGCAGCGGCACACTAAGTACATTAAGATTTAACATAAATCAAGACCTCTGAAGCCATAACTGCCCTCTGTACTGGGATCCATTAACCTTGTCACTGGGAGAAAGGGACACATCCAGAGAGAGAATATGGACGCTTCCGCCACACCTTATGGAAGCCACTGGTACTCGCATAGATAGGCCTTATGCTGGACTCTTAGTGAGACATAATAATTCACATGCAGTAAAGGGTACCATTTCAAAAGATAAATTGGTAGTGCTACACATTTATTGTGGAAGAGATGAGTTTCTATATAAATATATACATTCAATCAAATGTTATTAATTATGTCAAGTTTTCCTTCTGATGCGAATTCATTGACACAACTTGACGTTGACTTCCTGATCGAAAATCAGCCCCAATCGGCATCGTCCTGTCTACTATCCAACAACATCAGCTATTGATTTTCCAATGTTTTAAAATCAAACACTGTCTTTAAAAATGATCAGAACCCTTTTAAACCATTCAAAACTACTTCTATCACTTTCCCTACTTGTTCTTTTCTTTACATCAACTTATTTCTTCCACCCCTCTTTTCAAGATGTGCCAATCCAATCAATGGACGGTCCGTTCATCTGTCCTTCCAGCCTTTCAGCAATATGCAGAACAGCTGCTGTCTTTAAAAACACCAAAGAAGGGATGGAATTTTCCGTAAACCAGAGAAATCAAAGGAGAACCAAGACAATTGAGCCTCACCACCACAGATCACATTGTAGAGCGGAGGATAAAGGGTTAATCCACTGTTTAAACGAAATGAACCTTTGAGCTGGCTTCCTAAGCTTATAGCTCAGAAACAATGCCCTTATCTCTCTCCCTCAACCTGCCTTCCGTTCAGCATACTGCCAGGGAGAAATTAGCATGTCAATCATGTCGGAGGATGACATTTAAAAAGCCTGTAAAGGACTAGTATGAAATCACAGAAATTAATTGCAAACACACTTCCGCTTGAATTTTTCATAGGGAATTGAAATTCCTTTACATCCCTTTGTGAGGAAAAGGAGAGAAAAAATCCCAAAATGGTTTTAAATAAACGACTCTCCGTAATTAGGGAGTCCACTATCAAATGACTCTGAGCATTTTGAAACAATGAATTATAGGAGTCTTTTATATTCTGTCTTAGTTCAGTAAAACCAAACAAACAGACAGACAGATTCAAGGAACGTTTGAGTTCCCCAGATCCACACAGCTACAAGACAGCTACATTTATTTGCCTGCTATAGAAAAAATAAAAACAATATTATTACTCCCTTAACGCGTTTCTTTCATTTTGGCATATATTTGTTTCGGCAGAAGAAGTCTTCAGTTAAGGCAAGCCATCACTATGTAACGGAGTGCTTCTTTGATTCTAATGAGAAATGGGAGCATTTGAATGAAGCTCAGCCAGAAAGATAACAGGTTCATTGAGGTATTAAGTGTTTGAGAAAGACCGAGAGAGTTAACATTTAATGTTAACTCTCTGTCTTTCTCAAACACTGCTTCAACTGACGTACAGCCACAGAAGAAAGTAAATCCTCCACCAATTGTTTCAACATTCCATAAACTAATGGACCAGCTAGACACTGAAAGGTGTAACTAGACAAGCAAATGAGACTGAAATAGCAAAAGGAGACCAGACCGTCTATTTTGAAAGGTTGTAGCAGATATTCAA
The DNA here is from genome assembly GCF_016432855.1 of Salvelinus namaycush. NCBI lineage: Eukaryota > Metazoa > Chordata > Actinopteri > Salmoniformes > Salmonidae > Salvelinus > Salvelinus namaycush. Next base: position 16,182,858 of record NC_052339.1, on the reverse strand, counting down.
TTGATTTTACAGGTCATGGGTCACGATGGATTTCATTTGCAGATATATGAGTGGGTAAAAGAGGGAGAGCACAGACTGTAAAAAGCCCTCGGACCCTGACAAGGGAATGTGTGTGTGCGAACGTGCGCACATTTATGTGTGCGTGTCAGGGCGTGTGTGCGGGCTTGAGTGTGTCTGTGTGCGCGTGTGAGGGTTGACATCAGGTTAGCCTTCCGTGCCAGTGGTGAGGTGTATCGCTAAAGAGTATTCTGGGTCAGCGAATCAGAGCTCTGGGATAACCCAGCAGGGGGGACTCTGGGTAGAGATATTTGACGGGGGCACGTGGCATGCTCGGTGGCGCCCCAGCGGGCCTCACAACGGGCGCTGTTAGTTTACCATGCTGGGACACAGTATCGCACACAGAAATAACAAATGACAAGTGAATGAGGCTTGTGCTGTGAGGCGGGTTAAAGCAGGACCTCTGAAAGAGCAGCCAGCTCACAGAGGATGCATCCCAAATGGCACCCTATTCCTTATATAGTGCACTACTTATGACCAGATCCCTACGGGCCACTGAGTGTCACATTATTACAGAAATTGACTGCTGTGGTACCAAAGGCTCTCCCCCCGGTTGACTTCATTAGTGCACCCGGTAGCACAAAACGTTTTGCGACGGAAAACAGAAATAAGCAATTCTTATTGGACAAGTTCATGTAGTCACTCCATGCATCAGTCAGTTTTCTTCTATTTGGTGGCCAATGAATACAACCCACATGATCTTTACATTTGCTCAAACCTATTGGTATGAGAGTACATGTATACAGAGAGAGGGTGGAAAAGACAGGAAGAAAAGGAATAAATGAATAACCAACCAATGCCGATAAAGACAGCTTTGTAACCTTCATCTCTCAGAGAGAGCAGAGTCATCCCGTCCTGGCCCAGGGCTTTCTCACACACCACCTGAAACAATACAACACAACTCATTAGTTATAATGGGAGCACCAGCTCTAAGAACATTTCAACGGATAATCTATTGTATAATTATAATAAATGTTGTACGTAAAATGCTTGATGATCAAAAACCCAAAGTTCTAACACTTGGCTTAACACTCCGGTTGGATGAGCATCTCTGTTAATGAGTTGTACCGATAATCAAAATGACCTAACTTGGGACGCTATTCACTCTTTATGTGATTAAATTCTTCACTTCTACTATTTATCTTTTCACAGAACAGAACAGAGCAGAAAAAAACACAGACATGCAAAAACCTCTAACTACTCCCCTCACTCCACTCCCTCCATTCTTTTCAGCAACCAAATCTGTTTCCTGGTTTAAAATGAATCATGAGCAGGTGCTGTCTGGTCTGGTCTGCAGTGGCTGGCTAGCTGGCCGTGGTAAGGACTATCGATTGCCCTTTCTCACCACTGTGGCATTCAAGCAACAGACAGACAGACAAGCTAGAGCATCGCCCCAAGTTGCAGCCGGTGCCGGAGACACAAGGTCTCAGCAGCCTGGAGCCTGCCCGGCCTGATGCAGCTTTTAATTGTTCTTTATTAATGCGCCTGACATTTGGGCTGCTGATCTTCTCCCAGACCTGTCGCCTGCGCTAGCCTCTGATGTAAACGAGGAAGGGGACAGGGGAATGGAGGGAGAGAGAGATGGAGGGAGAGATGGAGAGAGGGGACAGGGGGGAGATGGAGAAAGAGTGGGAGGGGAGGTGGGGGACTCATTACCTTGATGCCCAAATCCATCATCAGCTCCACCTCGAAGTGCACTACCTCATATGGCAGCCTGAACTGAGGGATCTCCGTAGAGCTGCGAGAGAGAGAGAGAGAGAGAGAGAGAGGAAGAATGAACGTGACTGGGAGATGGAGAAGGGGAAGGAGGAGCAGGAGCAGGATGAAAAGGAGGAGGAGGATGAGGAGGAGGATGAAGAAGAGGGATGACAGAGAAAGGACTCTGAGGAATATGAAAAGTTAGGCGTGAGGAAGAAAAAATAGACAGACACAGCGAAGAGGATTCTCTATACTGTTGCAACACCAACTTTCTTATTTTCATTTGATGATTTGGGTTTGTATTCACTTTTTCTACTTTCTCTGCCTCAAAATTATCCTGCTTCTATGTCCAACCTCTACCTGAACCAACCTCAAATTATTAATTTTATTCCCTGTTGTCCCTCGAAGTACGTGAAACCCACTGTGGACATTTGCAGGACTCCTAGGATGACTAAAATGTCAAATGTACTAAAGGCCTGGGTAGGTAATTGGTAACCCAATCCAAACTCAGGCATTTGAAAGATGAATATTCACAATTACCAAAACTCTCATTAGCAGCTGTGACCTTATACAATGTTCTTTATATTGATCCAGCAGACCCATGATCAACAATGCCCTTTAGTGGTAAATGCCCCACACAAAAGGACATGAATTTAGATGAATTACAGATGCATATCCGCAAGCGTTGACAAGGAGCCACAGATCTGGCTTTAAGTTACACCATTGACTAATTGCTGCCCAGGAAGCGAATGAATACAAATGTAGGATCTTAATTTGATCACTCTTTTGTTGCTGAGAATTGGAATTGAAGATGAGCATTGTCATTTACATAAATTCACTGAAAACCCATACTAACAACACATTAGTGCACTTTTCACGTCGCCTACTTTTTACTCAAATCCTGTTGATGCAGGATTATTTTGCTGTGACAATATATACTGAGTATACCAAACATTAAGAACACGTTCCTAATATTGAGTTCCTAATTTGTCCTTATGAAGACCAAGGTTGGGGTCAAAGTCCTAGTCCTATTAAACACTTTGGGAGCATTATTGGATTACATTTTTTGTTATTTTGTTATGTTACTAGCCATTGAAAAAAATAATAATAATCATGTTACAATGTCAACTTGAAAAGAGGCCAAGGTGTGACAACAAACACTGGTGGGATTGGGAAGTTTTACCTCAGTCCTCCGATCCACTTCTGTTTTTCGAATATGGTGATGTCATCGTAGCCAAGGCGAGCCAGGAAGGAAGCACAGCTGATGCTGGCCGGGCCACAGCCAATCAGAGCGATCTTGGAGTGGAAGCTGTTAGGCATCTGGTCTGGAGGAGGGAGAGCTGGGTTCCTCACTTGAGGAATGCCCATCTTACTAAAGATCTGAGGTGATAACAGACACATGAGGGAGTTTGGTTAACGTACTTGCTTGATTGCTTGCTTACTTAGACCATTCAATTCCTTGTGGAATATACAGTGCATTCGGAAAGTATTCAGACCCCTCGACTTTTTCCACATTTTGTGACGTTACAACCTTACTCTAAAATTGATTAAATGTACTATTTTCCTCATCAATCTACACAGAATACCCCAAAATGACAAAGCGAAAACAGGTTTCTTGAAATGTGGCAAATTTAGAACGAAAAAAAAACAATAAATACCTTATTTACATAAGTATTCAGACCCTTTGCTATGAGACAGTAAATTGAGCTCAGGTGCATCCTGTTTCCATTGATCATCCTTGAGAAGTTTCTACAACTTGATTGGAGTCCACCTGTGGTAAATTCAATTGACATGATTTGCAAAGGCACATACCTGTCTATATAAGGTCCCACAGTTGACACCGCATGTCAGAGCAAAAACCAAGCCATGAGGTCAAATGAATTGTCCGTAGAGCTCTGAGACATGACTGTGTTGAGGCACAGATCTGGGGAAGGGTACCAAAACTGCAGCATTGAAGGTCCCCAAGAACACTGTGCCCTCCATCATTCTTAAATGGAAAAAGTTTGGAACCACCAAGACTCTTCCTGGAGCTGGCCTCCAAGCCAAACTGAGCAATCAGGGGAGAAGGGTCTTTGTCAGAGAGGTGACCAAGAATTCATGGTCACTCTGACAGAGCTCCAGAGTTCCTCTGTGGATATGGGAGAACCTTCCAGAAGGACAACCATCAATGCAGCACTCCACTAATCAGGCCTTTATGGTAGAGTGGCCAGACGGAAGCCACTCCTCAGTAAAAGGCACATGACAGCCAGCTTGGAGTTTTCCAAAAGTTACCTAAAGGACTCTCAGACCATGAGAAACAAGATTCAGTGATCTGATAACTCGGTACCGGTACCCCCTGTACATAGCCTCGTTATTGTTATGTAATTTTCTTGTGTTACTTTTAGATTATTTTATTTTTTTTAATTCCCACTTTAGTTTACTTAGTAAATATTTTCTTAACTCTATTTCTTGAACTGCATTGTTGGTTAAGGGCTTGTAAGTAAACATTTCACTGTAAGGTCTACTACACCTGTTGTATTCGTGGCATGTGACAAATATAAATGGATTTGATTATGATTTGATGAAACCAAGATTGAACTGTTTGGCCTGAATGCCAAGCGTCATGTCTGGAAGAAGCCTGGTACCATCCCTACGGTGAAGCATGGTGGTGGCATCATCATGCTGTGGGGATGTTTTTCATTGGCATGGACTAGTCAGCATCAAGGCATCACTAGGAGACTAATCAGCATCAAGGGAAAGATGAACGGACCAAAGTACAGAGAGATCCTTGATGAAAACCTGCTCCAGAGCACTCAGGACCTCAGACTGGGGCGAAGGTGGCTTTGGGACAAGTCTCTGAATGTCCTTAAGTGGCCCAGCCAGAGCACGGACTTGAACCCGATCTAACATCTCTAGAGAGACTTGAAAATAGCTGTGCAGCAATGCTCCCCATCCAACTTGGCAGAGCTTGAGTGGATCTGCCAAGAAGTACGGGAGAAACTCCCCAAATTCAGGTGTGCCAAGCTTGTAACGTCATACCCAAAAAGACTTGAGGCTGTAATCTCTGCCAAAGATGCTTCACCAAAGTACTGAGTAAAGGGTCTGAATACTTATGTAAATGTAATATTTAAAATCTAAAAAACGGCTTTTGCTTTGTCATTATGGGGTTTGTGTGTCGATTGAAAAAAAAATGTAATTACATTTTAGAATAAGGCTGTAACAAAATGTGGGAAAAGTCAAGGGGGCTAAATACTTTCCGAATGCACTATAGGTCATCATTAATGAACCACAACCAGTTACAAACCCTTTCATCCTGTGTCATTTGTTCTACTCATTCATGCTTGGTTTATCCCCATCCAGTACTAGCAACGCCTGCCAATGCCTGTCTAGACTGACTGACTGTATGGCAGGCGTGTTCATTTCTCCTGGCCATGCTAAAACCAGGCAAAGTGTTCGATTGCACATACAAAACAGTTCAAAACTCCAATCAAATTAGAACATGGTCTGCCCAACTAAAAGCTATCTATGGGACTACACCACACTGGCTGTTAAATAACTAGCCCTAGAGTCATCTACTAGAATAATATGGAGAGAAAACAACATTAATCAGATAGCTTCTGTAACACACCATGTTCACTGATGATTTTCAAGAGAAATATAGACTACTGCAACACAAACAGTTGAAAGTGAATGCTGTAGCGGCAACATATCCATAATTAGGGGTGAAATGAGAGTGGGGATACTTTGTCTCCTTAATAAGATGATCTAGATCAATACACGAAGCCTCAAATTGTTACTGCAATATAATGCCTGAGCTATAGGTGATATTCATTTAGTTATTCATGCGTTTCATGAACTGTGAAGCCCAAATTGCTGCATGACAATGCATTTTTAATAGTGCTTAAGAGCAGTTCCGAGGCCTTGTTATTCAAAACACCCATCTCTGTTTTTCTAATTCTTCTCACACTCTAATTGAACACAAATTGAACACTCTAATTGAACACTAATTGAACACTAATTGAACACTCTAATTGAACACTCTAATTGAACACTCTAATTGAACACTAATTGAACACACTAATTGAACACACTAATTGAACACACTAATTGAACACACTAATTGAACATTGAACTACGACTGCTGCGGTGCTAGCTTTGCTTCACATTTTATGTGTGTGGGTAGCACTGGGTACAATAAGCACACAGCACACGCATACAGAAGCATCAATCAAAAGCATCATCCAGCTTCAATGGATGAAACATGACTCTCCCCTGCCCAGTGCTTATCATCATAACAAACTGAACACATCAATACTGCTTTCACAAGACAACTCCCCTCTGGTCTGTCTGAACTACTGAGAGTTAACAGTAACACTGTCATTCAGGCCATATTATACACCTCAGTGCCAGACTCTAGGTAGACACTAATACGCTTATATCCACTATAAGATTAGGAGAAGAATAAAGCCTAAATGAAAGGTGGCTTTGACTTTATCAGTAATGTTGAGAGGACTAGAGCTAGGAGCATGGAGCGCAGGCTGAATGGAGCTGATAGAAGCTGAGCAGCGATCGCCCAGATAGCCCCCTTCTCTTTCTCTTCTTCCTGAGCTTATCTAATTATCTGCTAGATAACCGCCCTGACCTTTCACATTTAAGGAGAGAGGAGAGCTGCCACATGATAGAGATGTATAGTAGTCACAGCAGATGTGGCAGGCAGCGAGAGAGAGAAGAGAAGGGAGCGGACGGAAGGCTTTTGTAATTGTGCCTTTTATCCTTTAGGAAGTAATGAAACTTTACCATGAGCTTCTCTTGCTTTCTGAGATGTGTTACTAGATTAGTCTTGATAGGAAGAAGGCAGGAGGCGGAAGGTGTGCGAGATGGCTAGAAATGAACTGTTCTGTTGTACTGTTGTACTCCGTTCCTGTAGCTAAAGAACAGGATGTAAAACGCATGGCATATACAGTACCTGAGAGGATTATAAACGCACTGATTAAAGAATCCAACCCCTGGCAATGCCACGTGCCAACCTTCCTCTCGTTATGTGTGTTTGCCTCATTGTTCTAAAGCAATAGTGGGAAATTAACAGACTAACATGCAAAGATAATCATCCACGTCACAATAGATTCTGCTGAAGGTGTATACAGGCACGTGTTTTGTCATCTTGACTTCCTCTCATACAAAGTGATGCCGTTATGTCGTGCTTCATTCAGTAGCTCCGTGTTGTCTATGAACGTACTCTACCTTGAACTACGGAAGAGTACAATTTAATTGGGCTGAGCACATCTACAGTACAGTTGGTTACAGTTACATAACGGTGACGTAGGTAAAGTGACATGCTCACAATTATTTTCCTTTCATATACCTGCAGAACCATTCATTCAATTTGTAAAAGTGTAGGATTTTGTCGATATGCGTCCAATAATGATCCTTCAGTCATTTTGTAGAAGTGTAAGATTCCTTCCATCTACAGTACGTAGAATAAGTAAGACCATTTACATCCATTCCTCAGAATGTACTCGTCTTGTTGAACTCTCTCCAGAATGAAAGAGTTCGTTACTGTAGAGGAAATGCATCCTTAGCAGCAGGCAGCCCTACAAGATGATGTGTGGGTCAAAGGCAGCAATTCAAGCCCACACACTATCTCTGACATTTCACTTTAATTAGCTGTTACCATGGAACTAAATAAAGCTCACCACGACAATGACGGGAACAGATATCCTGATTATCTCGGAGCTACACCATGAACACACACACACGTAATCACACACATGCAGGCCCACACGCACACACACCCACCCACCCACACACACACGCAAATACACACACACACTTGATGTTCTAATCATTATTCAACATGAGGAAGAATTAGGGGGAAAAGATAGGAGCACACATGATGAAACAAATGTAGCGTATAGCAGTTCAAAAACATGTAGCTTTACACAGACTCCTGTCATCAGTGATAACGGTCATGGCACATGAAGAACATCAACACGTCTCCTCACATCTATTTACCACTAAAATAGATATGTACAGCATTCCTTTAAAGGACTTCTTGGCACTGTGTATTTCTTCCATTTCCCTTCTTTGTTAGTCCTTTTTCTTTAGAACATACAGTAAAATGAATTTCAGTTGGACTTGACTCCTGCAACCTATATGTTTTAGACATGAAAGAAAGATTCTCCCATTCCTCATGTCTGCTTTACACTGGGTCATAACTAGGTCATCTGTGTTGACTTTGACATCTTGCATAATTCTCTGTTCTGTTGTCTTCTCCCTGGTTTTTACTTCCATTTCCTCCCCCCCATCTCTCTTTCCACCAGCCGGTTCCAAATGGTGAATCTGATGTTTATCGTACCAGAAGGTTAGGCTTGGATGATAAACAAGGGGAGAATTTTGACTTTATTGGCAGAGGGCTGTACTGACGCCATAACAACGGGTTGAGAGGCACCATTAATACTGAGCTTGATGCTGCAGCCCACCACTCCCTCACCCGTTATGGGGACTTAGTAGAGACGGAATAATGTAATGTACAATGAAGGGAAACACAGCACTGAGCAGCACAGTAGAGTACAATGCTGTACAGACTAGAGTACAGAGTAAAGAGCAGTGTAGTACAGTAGAGTGCAGAGTAATGAGCAGTGTAGTACAGTAGAGTGCAGAGTAAAGAGCAGTGTAGTACAGTAGAGTGCAGAGTAAAGAGCAGTGTAGTACAGTAGAGTGCAGAGTAAAGAGCAGTGTAGTACAGTAGAGTGCAGAGTAAAGAGCAGTGTAGTACAGTAGAGTGCAGAGTAAAGAGCAGTGTAGTACAGTAGAGTGCAGAGTAAAGAGCAGTGTAGTACAGTAGAGTACAGAGTAAAGAGCAGTGTAGTACAGTAGAGTACAGAGTAAAGAGCAGTGTAGTACAGTAGAGTACAGAGTAAAGAGCAGTGTAGTACAGTAGAGTACAAAGTAAAGAGCAGTGTAGTACAGTAGAGTGCAGAGTAGTGTAGTACAGTAGAGTACAGAGTAAAGAGCAGTGTAGTACAGTAGAGTGCAGAGTAAAAAGCAGTGTAGTACAGTTGAGTACAGAGTAAAGAGCAGTGTAGTACAGTAGAGTACAATGCTGTACAGACTAGAGTACAGAGTAAAGAGCAGTGTAGTACAGTAGAGTACAATGCTGTACAGACTAGAGTGCAGAGTAAAGAGCAGTGTAGTACAGTAGAGTGCAGAGTAAAGAGCAGTGTAGTACAGTAGAGTGCAGAGTAAAGAGCAGTGTAGTACAGTAGAGTGCAGAGTAAAGAGCAGTGTAGTACAGTAGAGTGCAGAGTAAAGAGCAGTGTAGTACAGTAGAGTACAGAGTAAAGAGCAGTGTAGTACAGTAGAGTGCAGAGTAAAGAGCAGTGTAGTACAGTAGAGTGCAGAGTAAAGAGCAGTGTAGTACAGTAGAGTGCAGAGTAAAGAGCAGTGTAGTACAGTAGAGTGCAGAGTAAAGAGCAGTGTAGTACAGTTGAGTACAGAGTAAAGAGCAGTGTAGTACAGTAGAGTACAGAGTAAAGAGCAGTGTAGTACAGTAGAGTACAGAGTAAAGAGCAGTGTAGTACAGTAGAGTGCAGAGTAATGAGCAGTGTAGTACAGTAGAGTGCAGAGTAAAGAGCAGTGTAGTACAGTAGAGTGCAGAGTAAAGAGCAGTGTAGTACAGTAGAGTACAGATTAAAGAGCAGTGTAGTACAGTAGAGTACAGAGTAAAGAGCAGGGTAGTACAGTAGAGTACAGAGTAAAGAGCAGGGTAGTACAGTATAGTACAGAGTAAAGAGCAGGGTAGTACAGTAGAGTGCAGAGTAAAGAGCAGGGTAGTACAGTAGAGTACAGAGTAAAGAACAGTGTAGTACAGTAGAGTGCAGAGTAAAGAGCAGTGTAGTACAGTAGAGTACAGAGTAAAGAGCAGGGTAGTACAGTAGAGTACAGAGTAAAGAGCAGTGTAGTACAGTAGAGTACAGAGTAAAGAGCAGTGTAGTACAGTAGAGTACAGAGTAAAGAGCAGTGTAGTACAGTAGAGTGCAGAGTAGTGTAGTACAGTAGAGTACAGAGTAAAGAGCAGTGTAGTACAGTAGAGTGCAGAGTAAAGAGCAGTGTAGTACAGTAGAGTGCAGAGTAAAGAGCAGTGTAGTACAGTAGAGTGCAGAGTAAAGAGCAGTGTAGTACAGTAGAGTGCAGAGTAAAGAGCAGTGTAGTACAGTAGAGTGCAGAGTAAAGAGCAGTGTAGTACAGTAGAGTGCAGAGTAAAGAGCAGTGTAGTACAGTAGAGTGCAGAGTAAAGAGCAGTGTAGTACAGTAGAGTACAGAGTAAAGAGCAGTGTAGTACAGTAGAGTACAGAGTAAAGAGCAGTGTAGTACAGTAGAGTGCAGAGTAAAGAGCAGTGTAGTACAGTAGAGTGCAGAGTAAAGAGCAGTGTAGTACAGTAGAGTGCAGAGTAAAGAGCAGGGTAGTACAGTAGAGTGCAGAGTAAAGAGCAGTGTAGTACAGTAGAGTGCAGAGTAAAGAGCAGTGTAGTACAGTAGAGTGCAGAGTAAAAAGCAGTGTAGTACAGTTGAGTACAGAGTAAAGAGCAGTGTAGTACAGTAGAGTGCAGAGTAAAAAGCAGTGTAGTACAGTTGAGTACAGAGTAAAGAGCAGTGTAGTACAGTAGAGTGCAGAGTAAAGAGCAGTGTAGTACAGTAGAGTACAGAGTAAAGAGCAGGGTAGTACAGTAGAGTGCAGAGTAAAGAGCAGTGTAGTACAGTAGAGTACAGAGTAAAGAGCAGTGTAGTACAGTAGAGTGCAGAGTAAAGAGCAGTGTAGTACAGTAGAGTGCAGAGTAAAGAGCAGTGTAGTACAGTAGAGTACAGAGTAAAGAGCAGTGTAGTACAGTAGAGTGCAGAGAAGCAGCAGGTTAACGTAATGACGTATACAAATACAATATCAGTGGTTAACAGTGCAGTAGTGAGTAAGAAAATATATGGTAATTGCTTGAGCCGTTCTGAAGGTCCAGGATAATGTGTATGTTAAAAACCTAAAAAGACATGCCTAAGACTGCATAGAGGTATAACAATGTTGCAACATGTGGTAAAATAATGCAGTTGCTGTATATATTCTATGTACACATTTACATGTGGAATAGATGTAAACGTACATACAACGTTACAGCGGAAATGTTAAAACATCAATTATAACCAGACCGTGGTATCTGTAACAATCACATTGTTAAAGGTACTCACTGCTAACTACCAACAGCTGGCTGGTTTTGATACCCAGTCAGAAATACACCTACTCAATGGCTTCGCCCTAACACAGTCCTGCAGCCCAACAGCCTATCCATCCACCTGATGTGTCTACATATAGTGTACACTCCTTATCCTCTACACTCCTTCTAAAATGTATCAAAACACCATCACTACTGACTGTACAGGTAGGAGCTTGTCAGACTTCTCAAACTGGATGTGTGTGAGGGGGTGGCTTGAGCTCAACCTCGTTTCATTCTGGCAAAGACATTGACCAATTAAAACGATGCGAAAAAGTATATCCTTTCACATAAGTGAAAAAAATTTGTTATGTATGCCTCATTTCTAACATATAACGCATTCGTATCTCATAATGTGATGCAAATGAATGTCCAGAATACCTGTCAGTGTGTATCGAGGTGAATCAAGCAGCTCAAGTCATGTGTCCAAGTGAGTCTGATTAGGACTACAGAACTGGTTGAAGAGGACTACAACACCCATACCTCAGTGGCGAACTGCTGCAGCCCTCCGATGTTGATTGGTCCTTCCTCAGAGGCGTAGAGGTTACAGCCCCCCACACAGAGGTCAGAGGTCGGGCACACCATGCCACAAGTCAGGCCTAGGGGGTTGTCTGACAAGATCGACTTCGCCGCCCCATAGTAGTTCTGGAACACACACAGAACACACAGGCAGTTTTCAGGATTTGGAAGGAAATTTCAATTTTGTCATATTTATGTGATAATAACTGCTTCAAAAATCTTGACCGAATCCTCTGTCACGTCAAACCAATGGTATAGTACCCAAAATGTAAAAACAAGTGGCACATATAGAATATTGGATAATATTATAGTAATTTTGGTATTTATATAACACTTTCCGTATAATAATTTAGGGGGATAACACAAACCACTACAGCAACTGTGTGTACTTTCAGAGGGTATCTGGTTTTTGTATTACAGTTCTACCAAGTATTCATAGTACTGACAGACTTTTACAAACTGTTTTGACTGGATCTAAGCATATATCTAAGGTCATTTTGATTATAGTTATAAACAGTTATGACCATAGGCAAATACATAAGGTGCTCTATCTCTGCAGGTGATCTGTCTATCTGGTCAAAATCACTGATTCAGGTCCACCCTCTACCCCTCTGGTGATATAAATAACTTAATATTCCATCTCCAGAGAAACCTGGATTGAAATAAAGACTTCATTGGATTTGCCTTACTTTCAGAGAATACACACCAGTACAACTCTCAAATAAAATACAATTTTATTTGTCACATGCGCCGAATATAACAGGTGTAGACCTTACTGTTAAATGCTTACTTACAAGCCCTTAACTTCTCTAGGATAGGGGGCAGCATTTTCACGTTTGGATGAAAAGCATACCCAAATTCAACTTCCAGCTACTCATCCCCAGAAGATAAGATATGCATATTGTTAGTAGATTTGGATAGAAAACACTCTGAAGTTTCTAAAACTGTTTGAATCATGTCTGTGAGTGGTCACTCTCTTTTCAATGGATTTTCATTGGGACACCAGATTTCTAATTGACCTTGTTGCAGTTCCTACCGCTTCCACTGGATGTCAACAGTCTTCAGAAATTAGTTGAGGGTTTTTCCTTTGTGGAATGAAGAAGTACAGCCATTTTGAATCAGGGTCACTTGAAGTGTCCTGTTAGTTAGAGGCGCATGACCAGAAAGCATGCTACAGATTGTTTTAATCCTGTATTGAACAAAGATCATCCCGTCTTCAATTGTATCGATTATTTACGTTAAAAAATACCTAAAGTTGTATTACAAAAGTAGTTTGAAATGTTTTGCCAAAGTTTACCGGTAACTTTTGAGATATTTTGTAGTCATGTTTCACGAGTTTGATCCTGAAAAACACCGGTTCCAACGCACCAAATAAATGGACATTTTGGATATATATCGACGGAATTAATCGAACAAAAAGGACCATTTGTGATGTTTATGGGACATATTGGAGTGCCAACAACAGAAGCTCGTCAAAGGTAAGGCATGAATTATATTTTTATTTCTGTGTTTTGTGTCGTGCCTGCAGGGTTGAAATATGCGTATCTCTCTTTGTTTACAATGGTGCTAACTCAGATAATAGCATCATTTGCTTTCGCCGAAAAGCCTATTTGAATTCTGACATGTTGGCTGGATTCACAACCAGTGTAGCTTTAATTTGGTATCTTTCATGTGTGATTTAATGAAAGTTTGACTTTTATAGTAATTTTTATAGTAATTAATTAGAATTTGGCGCTCTGCATTTTCTCTGGCTTTTTGCCAAGTGAGACAGTAGCGTCCCGCCTAAACTCAAATTTTTGGATATAAATATGAACTTTACCGAACAAACCATACATGTATTGTGTAACATGAAGTCCTATGAGTGTCATCTGATGAAGATCATCAAAGGTTAGTGATTAATTTTATCTCTATTTCTGCTTTTTGTGACTCCTATCTTTGGCTGGGAAAATGGCTGTGTTTTTCTGTGGCTATGTACTGACCTACATAATCGTTTTGTGTGCTTTCGCAGTAAATCTTTTTTGAAATCAGACATGTTGGCTGGATTCACAACATGTGTAGCTTTAATTTGGTGTCTTTCATGTGTGATTTCATGAAAGATTTATTTTCATAGTAATATATTTGAATTTGGCGCACTGCATTTTTTTCTGGCTTTTGGCCAAGTGGGACGTTAGCGTACCACATATGCCAGAGAAGTTAAAGGTCTTGCTCACATCGGCTACCGAGAGTGTTATCACACAGTCGTTCGGAACAGCTGGTGCTCTCATGCATGCTTCAGTTTTGCTTGCCTAGAAGCGAGCATAAAAAGGCATTTAGGTCGTCTGGTAGGCTCGCGTCACTGGGCAGCTCGCGGCTGGGTTTTTCCCTTTCTAGTCCGTAATAGTTTGCAAGCCTTGCCACATCCGATGAGCGTCAGAGCCAGTGTAGTACAATTCAATCTTAATCCTGTATTGACGCTTTGTTTGTTTGATGGTTTGTATAAGAGTCCAGATTAGTGTCCCGCTCTAGCCTTTAGCTCGGTGCGGACGTTGCCTGTAATCCATGGCTTTTGGTTGGGATATGTATGTACGGTCACTGTGGAGACCACATCGTCGATGCACTTATTGATAAAGTTGGTGACTGAGGTGGTATACTCCTCAATGTCATTGGATGAATCCCGGAACTATTATTCTGGTCTGCGCAAGCAAAACAGTCCTGTAGCGAAGCATCCGCGTCATCTGAGCACTTCCATTTTGAGCGAGTCACTGGTAATTTCTGCTTTAGTTTCTGCTTGTAAGCAGGAATCAGGAGGATAGAATTATGGTCAGATTTGCCAAATCGAGGGTTAGGGAGAGCCTTGTATTTTAATTTTAATTTTAACCTTTATTTAACTAGACAAGTCAATAAAGAACAAATTCTTATTTACAATGACGGCCTACCCCAGCCAAACCCGGACGATGCTGGGCCAATTGTGCGCCGCCCTATGGGACTCCCAATCACGGCCAGATGTGATTCAGCCTGGATTCGAACCAGGGACTGTAGTGACGCCTCTTGCACTGAAATGCAGTGCCTTAGACCGCTGCACCACTCGGGAGCGTCTCTGTGTGTGGAGTAAAGGTGGTCTAGAGTTTTAATGGAGTAAAACGGATTTAAGTTTGCATGCATTAAAGTCCCCGGCCACTAGGAGCGCCGCTTCTAGATTAGCATTTTCTTGTTTGCTTATGGCTTTATACAGCTCGTTGAGTGCAATCTTAGCTCCATCATCGGTTTGTGGTGGTAAGTAGACACTTAACCAGCATGGCTACCACAGCATTCTGCAGCGATACACCATCCCATCTGGTTTGCACTTAGTGGGACTATCATTTGCTTTTCAAGACAATGACCCAACACACCTCCAGGCTGTGTAAGGGCTATTTGACCAAGAAGGAGAGTGATGGAGTGCTGTGTCAGATTACCTGGCCACTATAGTCACCTGTCCTCAACCCAATTGAGATGGTTTGGGATGAGTTGGACCGTAGAGTGATGGAAAAGCAGCCAACAAGTGCTCAGCATATGGGGGAACTACTTCAAGACTGTTAAAAAAGCATTCCAGGTGAAGCTAGTTGAGAGAATGCCAAGAGTGTGCAAAGCTGTCATCAAGGCAAAGGGTGGCTACTTTGAAAAATCTCAAATCTAAAATATATTTTGACTTGTTTAACACTTTTTTTGGTGACTACATGATTCCATATGTGTTTTTTAATAGTTTTGATATCTTCACTATTATTCTACATTGTAGAAAGTAATAGTAAAAATAAATAAAAACCCTTGAATGAGTAGGTGTGTCCAAACCTTTGACTGGTACTGTATATTGTAGGTTATATAGAAACTGAAGAATAATAGTATTTTAAAAACTAAATAACAGAATAATTCTCATTTAGAATGGCAACAGACTTGATAGAATTCCTAACAGTTCTATAACACTATATCATTTATTTAATTTTCACTGGCAAGGATAATATAGGAAACCCTACAATACATTTCATTAAAGAGAGCATAACTCCATTATGAAGTTATTTTATTAGGGAAATGTGGAGCCAATCAAAATCGAGGACACTGTTGTATTGCAGTAAATATTCAAGATTTAAGCTTCCTGCTCTGTGTAAACCTAATAATCACCTTTATTTGTCAAATATTATATCAATAAAAATATTCCATATCTGAATGATAATGAGTTTCCTGCTTAAGTCAAATGTAAAAGCCTCAATTTCCCTATAAAGTTCCCTACCATTGAAAATTAACAGTCATAGAAGAAAAAGTAGCTATTGGCAAGGAGACGATATTGGTTCAAATCCCTCCGGTCGTTTGGGTTTTCCAACAAGAAACAATAACAGAAATGTAAAAATAGTAGTATGCACCTATTATGCCATGCAAATAATGTTGCCCACACATATAATATTAGCTTGTCTAAGGTATACATTAGATAATGAAATGACAGGAGGAGTCCTAGATTAAAAACCCTTTCATATGTGTTTCCCTCTATAACAACACTGAGGTAGCCTAACTGTTTATTTCACCACTTTCATCTACAAGGACACTGAAATTACTGATTTGATCTGTTTTATAAGGTTTATCCCATTCACAACGTCCTATAACTTCACTGTAAACAACTATTCTTATCAGACACAGCATATATTATGCAGGTTTGTTTACAGAGCATCATTAAATAGCAATTCGGCATGCCAGTGTGAGGCTGTGTGCCTGGCCTTGATCATATGGATGGAGGCAACATATATGGCTATATTTATACCATGTACTGCTTTTACCCTGGCAGAAGACATCAATTAGAGCTGTTCCTCTCTGAGCTCAGGTCTGGGGCTCTCTCTCTCTCTGAATACAGCTGGCTGTTACTGGGCTCGGGGATCGATTATCCCAAGCCCATATCTCAACCAATCAAATACCAATCACAGTCTTTTGCGTTATATTTAGATTTTCTAAGTGATATTACAGATGTTTTAGTAAAAATAGTAATGATAAGACACTAATAAATTGATTAACAATTTGGCATATCAAAGCTTTCATATTAATAATTTGTGTCATTTAGAATTGAAAGGAAGCTAACTTTTACCTTGTTGGCAATACTGGTAATGAATGACTTGATGTCCAGGTTGGTAGGGCAACTTTTCTGACATGGGGCATCTGCACATTTCAGGCACCTACAAAACAGGATGAGAAAAAAGTTGATGTTAGTGAGCTGTTAAATGTGTGAGTAATGAAAGAAGTCTTCCATTTTTTTCTCAAGATAATTAGGCAGGGAGACAGTGAGAAAGAAAGAGAGAGAGAGAGAGAGAGAGAGGTTGAAAACAGAGTGGTTGAAACTATATAATAATAATAACAGTGAGAGAAAGATATAAAAGAAAAAAATTAGAAAGAAGAATGGGAGAAAGAGAAAAAAGAAAATCAGAAAAGAGAAAAAAGAGTGAGATGAAGAACAGAGAGAGAGAGGAGACAGACCCCCCCCCCCTCTCCACTCCAGCTAGACACCTATAATAATCCCAACTTGCAATTCCCTGAGCTCAGTGCAGAGCAGAGTGCACCAGTCCGCCATTAATACCACTTATCACCCTGACAGCAGGGCAATTATAGAGGGGCTGTAGCCAGGTAGACGGCCGCCACGGCCCTGAACACACACACACGCATGCATGCACACTCGCAACGTGCACACACACATGCAATGCACACATACACTCACACCACAGCAAGATGTTTTATTAAACCTGGGTGGTTGATCATCAGCTGACATCACTGTTGACCCATTTTTTTCATTTGACAATAAATTATGCTTTAGCCCATAGCATAATGGATATTGCAGCAGTGTATCTCAGCTCAAAGAATAACTGGAGACGGAGCACAATGAATGGGGCAGAGGGAAGGACATACATACACGAAATGCAAAGAGCTGAAAGGCTCTGGAGAAATTAGCTTGAATCATGTTGTAATCTGAAGGTCAATGATTAATACTGGAGGACGGGCTACTGAGGGATCTCGGAGAGAGGAAGAGCCACACACACACATACACAGAGGCACGCATCCACACAAAAATATATACAGTGGGGTCCATAATTATTGGCACCCTTGATAAAGATGAGCAAAAAAGACCGTATAAAATAAATAATACAAATACTGAGCTGTATTGTATGCATTTTTGTGTGTGAATTGTGTTAATTCATACCAATACAATTACTCAGAGAAAGAGATTGTGTTTGACAAGTTAAAAAATTCAATGAGAAAAGATAGGGGTAAAAATGATTGCCACCCCTGTTTTCAATACTCAAGAACCTTACCCTTGCGAGGATAACGACACTGAGCCTTTTTCTATATTTTAGGAGATTGAATAACACATTGTGAGGGATCTTTGACCATTCCTCCATACAGATTCAATTCAAACCATGTTTTCAAATGGGGTTCAAGTCCAGATGTAGATTTTGTGGACAATTAACAATTTCTTTGTGGATCTTGGGGTTATTGTCTTGCTGGAAGAGCCACTTGCAGCCAAGTGCCATTCTCCTGGCAGCGGTAACCAGGTTTTTGGATAAAATGTTCTGGTACTTGGTAATGTTCATGATGCCATTGACCTTGACAAGGGCCCCAAGACCAGTGGAAGCAAAATAGCCCCATAACAAAAAAAGATCCACCACCATAATTAGGTACTTTCATGAATATGCTTCTGTTTTTCAACACCAAACCCACCCCTGGTCTGCGTGGCCAAAGAGCTCTATTTTGATAGCACGGGTTCCAAACCAAGTGCCAATGGCGTTTATCAAACTCCAGGCGGTGCTATGGTCAGATGACATGAAAATAGAAATCTTTGGTCACGCACACCAGTGGTGGGTTTGGCATCGACAAACATACACACACACGTCAAAACAATGCAGAATAAATAATACTCACATTTCTGACCTATTTGAATGTGCAACCCTCTCAAATATTAATATAGCATACATTTCCTGTAAAAATATACATTATAGCTTTTGTGTTTTCACTCCAGGTGAAATTGCATCGAGGCATTAATAAAGATGAGATCTAACAGATACATAAATGAAAATCTGTGGGAGGGAGGGCACCTTCAGTACACGGTCTCGCCTCTCCGAAAGATTATTGTTGGTGTGAAGAAAAAGTTCCCCTCTCTCTCTCTCTCTCTCTCTAACATTAAAGAGCCTGGGCCGATACAGACACATTATAGACCCTCCTCTATCTATCTCCCCCGGCCAGCAGCAGCCCTGGCTAGCGCTTAGCAAATGTCAACAGAAAATAATGCACACACAAAGGCAATCTTATTTGTTCAAGAATCGCTCTAGGTCACAGCAATACACGGGGGCACACAGAGCTACACACCACACAGCTTCTCTAAGGAGGACTTTTTCTCTCTCCTCTATCTAGGAGGTACAGCAGGCAGCACCTGCGTTACACTCTCTAGAACACAGTCACTACACAGTTTTAATACAACATAGACCCATCTCTCCCTCTCACTCGCCCCCCCTCTTAAAACGTGGGCTGATTAGCTTTGTGTTGTTTCTTTCCTTGTTCTTCTCCTAATAATCAGTGCTTTGAATGCTCTGTATGATGAGTGGATTCCTGCACATTATGAATCGTCAATATGCGCCAGGTAGCTAATCTCCTAATTCATTGTTTCTATTATTATTAGCTAGCAACAGAAATGTGCAATTCAATAAAGCCCCACACACCTCTAAGGGGTTTGCAATTTAAATGATTGCTTTTCCCTCAAAGAATTATTTTGTCACTACACACAGAGCTGTTCACCGTTATCTTTGTGAAATTAGTCGTTTGCATTCATATTCATGATGAGGAGGTAATACGGAAAATAATACCTTCCAGTCTTATCACACCACTGATTTGATGTCTATAACAATCAGGTAGAGAAATGTCAACTGACAATTAGGTGGACAATAGAAGCCTTTGACAGACTACACAGAACCGAACTGCAGCTCCTGGTAATATTATGTGAAATCTGACACATTGCAACTGCCTGTAGGCACTGTCTATATCCTTAGAAAACCATGGTTTAAAGTACTCGATAAAACCATTTGAAAAAACACAAGATAATCGGAGGCTCATAACCATATTCATGGCCACACTATCAGCACCATGGACAGCAGTTATAGTAACACTGCCTTCTTTACAGTTCAGTACAAGTATCAGTATAACATTAGTATAGTAGATATTAACATATGCTGTGTACATAATTATTGTTATTAGCTGCTGTAGTTATGACTGGCTCTGGACACAAGGAAACTAGACCTGCAGCCCATATTCTCTCTCTCTCTGTCTCTCTCTCAGCACATATCAGAACCAGACCCAGGTGAGGTGAGGTTACGCCACGCACACAGGGTACCAGCGGTTACCAGCCGAGCCGTCACAGCTGTCAATGCTGTCCTGCTGAGGTCTGCCTCAGATCAGCCAGGGGATATACAACAGCTGTACACAATACCCCCACAATGCATAACACAGGGAGGGAGGGAGGAATGTAGGCCTGCTCTTCACCCCCCACTTCTGTTCTGTCACCTCCATCAAGAGTGGCAGGAAATGTGGTGAATGGAGAGAGAGAAGAGAGGGAGTGAGAAGGGGAGAATTATGCCATCATGTTAAAAAAAAATTACATTCGTCCTTCCTATTATTAGTCAGCAATAACTATCATTATATCGCTAAACAACTGACGTTTTCCCAAATCTACAAACATCGCCCAATCAAAATAAACAACAGACACGTGTGCAAACAGATCACGTGGAAAACCTTGTGTTTTCAAGGTAATGTAATTCACCAGGATATCTACAATTCAACCCCATTAATCGTTCAGTGAAAGAAACAGCAGTCATATTCCGCTGACCTGAATGCAAAGAACTGGGAAGCTTAGGGCATTGTTTGCACTTCCTGACACAGAATGGCAGACCGACGTGGGTTCCATTGACACATTTCCCCCCCTAAATGGTGGAAACTGGGAGTTAAATTAAATGAAAGGAGCCACGGTGGAGCCGTGGTAGGGGTGGGAGCAGCAGGCATTTAAGGAGCTGTCAGGACAGACAGGTATGGGGTTATAATGAACATCCTGCTTTTAACACACTCACCTGTCACCTTAATTGCTTTAACTGTCAAAGTGTTCATGCAATTAAATGTCTAGCTTTTTATCGGGGGTGGGAGAGTGGTGGTGGGGGAATGAGAAAAATAGTTAATATTCAAATCAACAATTAAAATCAACAATTTAAAAAGTACATTCATTATCCAAATTAAACACAATAATAATTTTTTGATTTTTTTTTTAACTAGGCAAGTCAGTTAAGAACAAATTCTTATTTACAATGACAGCCTAGGAACAGTGGGTTAACTGCCTTGTTCAGGGGCAGAACGACAGATTTTTACCTTGACATCTCAGGGATTTGATCTAGCAACCTTTCGGTTATTGGCCCAACGCTATAACCGCTAGGCTACCTGCCACCCCAGTAATGCTTTGTGTTTGTGAGAATAAAACAGAAACACTAAATCAACCAAGTCACACAATCATCAAGCAAGTCACCATTCAACAAAATCAAATATGTCAAATCTTGCTTCTCTCACTGACTTCACCAACACACTATCTTCGACACATGTCTTTCCTCATGATGTGAAGGAAAATACTCTTAATATCATTTAGACTCCAATGATGATAATAGTTGCCAACTGCAGAGGACAGCAGAGAGCAGTAAGTGATTTGATGATGTGAGCTCCACACTACACAGACTATGTGGTCAGTAATAATCCCACAATTACCCCAATAGCCCTGACACCTGATCAGCTTTATGTGAGCTACAGCCACTGAACACAGTGGGCAGGCTACTGACTCCGGACCCTAGGTCAGATCACAGGCAGGGAGAGACAGTAGGAATGAAATTGTATTTGTCACATGCTTTGTAAACAACAGGTGTAGACTAACAGTGAAATGCTTACTTACAGGTCCTTTCCAACAATGCAGAGTTTAAGATAAAAATAAGTCAAATTAAATAGAAATAGTGACATGAGGAAAAAATACACAGTGAAAAATGAAAAACAAGTAACAGTAGCATGGAGGTAATTGAGGTAGCTATGTACATACTGTATAGGTAGGGGTAAAGGGACTAGTCAACAGGATAGATAGACAGTAGCAGCAGTGTATGTGGTGAGTGTGAATGTGTGTGTGTGTGTGTGTGTGTAATCAGTATGCATGTGTGCTATGTGTGTGGGCGTATTTAGTGGGTGTGTATGTGTGTGTTGTGATGTCAGTGTAAGTATGTGTGAGTGTGTGGGTAGAGTCCAGCGTAATGTTCCCTCTAAACTGCGCGCACCTACTCCAGGACTGCACAGAAATGCAAGAGATTGAACTTCACTGAGTTCGCCCAATTAGTTTGCACTATATTATTCAACGTTTTTCCTGTGATCAAATCAACATTAAATAAACCCTTTTTCAATGCAACAAACCAAAACAAATCTAACTTTGCAAGATTGAGTCTGTGATTTTGTTGTAGGCAAAGCCAGAGCCACAGCGCAATATTTCCAAGGGTAGCCCACGAGCGGTATTTCAATCACCCGCGAGTGAACGCGTTTTTTCCCCTTCCAGATCAGATCAGAGCGCAAAGCCGAGCATGTGCACATTTGTTGATATTCTTTGCTAGTTAGCGAGTTATTAGCCCAGTTATAGATAAGTATAGGTCAGCAATGTGGAATCTCTGCTTCCTACAAGAGCACAACACCTGTAGACTATATTTCAAGATGTCTGAAAAGCCAGTCAGGTAAAAAGCTTTAGTCTTAATTAAAGGGAGAGTGTTGTATTTTGAGACAGGCTTGAATATGCAAATAAACAAATAGGCAGAGGATTAGCCTACATTGTCTAATTCTCTGTATGGTAATAATAATAACTTTTATTTTGTAAAGTGATTTATTGCATCATACAACACAATGCAATGTACAGTCACCTATTTTACCCATGGTGTTACAGACCAAGTAAAAAAATCATGAATTCATGTCAAACCCTTCATAATGTAAAAACGTTTTTCAAAGTTTCATGCAATAGGCCTGCATTGAACACCACATATAGGCTACTGTAGGCTATACTATAGAAATCAAAAGCTATTTCCATGTGAAAATGTTCTGGGATTCGCTCCTTTGGTTTTGTTGGTAGGCCTACATTATGATCAAATAGACTATTGGCTACTGTCTAAAACTGTAAGGGTACAGCCTCAGTGTTGATTGTAAACATGCGCCGGAAGTCGTACAAAATTCTCACAAAATTTCCACTCAAAAGACCCCAAATTTGCTCAGTGCCCCCCAAAAATTGAGGGAACATTGGTTCAGTGTGTGTGCATAAAGGCAGTGCAAGAGAGTTAGTGCAAAAATGGGTAAATGCAGGTAGTCCATGTAGCCATTTAATTAGCTATTTAGCAGTCTTGTTTCGCAGTCTTATGGCTTGGGGATAGAAGCTGTTGAGGGTCCTGTTGGTTCCAGACTTGGTGCACTGATATTGCTTGGGTGGCTGGAGTCTTTGACAATTTTTTGGGCCTTCCTCTGACTCCGCCTGGCGTAGTGGTCCAGCATGGCAGGGAGTTCGGCCCTAGTGATGTACTGGGCCGTACTCACCACCCTCTGTAGCGCCTTGTGGTCGGATGCCTTGCAGTTGCTGTACCAAGTGATGATGCAGCCAGTCAATAGAACAATGTAGAACATTTTGAGGATCTGAGGGCCCATGCAAAATCTTTTCAGCCTCCTGATGGGGAAGAGGTGCAGATGTGCCCTCTTCACAACTGTGTGGATGTGTGTGGACCATGATAATTCCTTAGTGATTATAGCACAGGAGGTTAATGGCACATTATTGGGGAGGACGAGCTTCTGATAATGGCTGGAGTGGAATCAGTGGAATGATATCAAATACATCGTACATAGTTTCCATGTGTTTGACGCCATTAAATTCGCAACGTTCCAGACATTATTATGAGCCGTCCTCCCCTCAGCAGCCTCCTGTGGATGATTGTGATTCCTTAGTGATGATAGTGCCCTGTGCGTAGGACAGAACCATGGCATGGCAGTGGAGCACAGCATGAAGAAAATTGTACGTTTTCAAAAAATATATATATTTATACACATACTCTTTAAAAACTTATTATAGCTGCAATCCCGTTAACGGGATGAAAAGACAACAGCCAGTGAAAGTGCAGGGCGCCAAATTCAAACAACAGAAATCTCATAATTAAAATTCCTCAAACATACATGTATCTCATTCCATTTTAAAGGTAATCTTGTTGTTAATCCCACCAAAGTATCCGATTTCAAATAGGCTTTACAGCGAAAGCACCACAAACGATTATGTTAGGTCACCGCAAAATCACAGAAAAACTGTCATTTTTCCATCCAAAGACAGGAGTCACAAAAAGCAGAAATAGAGATAAAATGAATCACTAACCTTTGATGATCTTCATCAAATGACACTCATAGGACTTCATGTTACACAATACATATATGTTTTGTTCAATAAAGTTCATATTTATATCCAAAAACCTCAGTTTACATTGGCGCCATGTTCAGAAATTCCTCCAAAATATCCGGAGAAATTGCAGAGAGCCACGTCAAATAACATAAATACTCATCATAAACTTTGATGAAAGATACATGTTTTACATAGAATTAAAGATACACTTGTTCTTAATGCAACCGCTGTGTCAGATTTCAAAAAGCTTTAGGGCAAAAGAACAATATTCAATAATCTGAGAACAGCGTTCAGCCACAAAAGGAAGCCATACAGTTACCCACCAAATTGTGCAGTCAACAAAACTCATAAAAAGCATTATAAATCTTCACTTACTTTTGCTGGTCTTCGTCGGAATGCACTCCCAGGACTCCCACAAGAAATTTTTGTTTTGTTGGGTAATGTCCATCATTTATGTCCAAATAGCTATTTTTGTTAGCGTGTTTGGTAAACAAATCCAAAGTCAGGAAGCGCGTTCACTAAAAGCAGACGAAATGTCAAAAAGTTCCGTAACAGTCAGTAGAAACATGTCAAATGATGTATTGAATCAATCTTTAGAATGTTTTTAACATAAATCTTCAGTAACGTTCCAACCGGAGAATTACATTGACTTCAGATGTGCGATGGAACAGAGCTCCCTCTCATGTGAACGCGCATGGTCAGAGCATGGTCAGGTCATGATAGACCTGACTAAATCCTGTCTCCTTTGGCCCCACTTTACAGTAGAGGCATCAGACAAGGTTCTACAGACTGTTGACATCTAGTGGAAGCCGTAGGAAGTGCAAACTCATCCATATCCCACTGTGTATTCAATAGGGTCTTGGTTGAAAATCGACCAACCTCAGAATTCACACTTCCTGTTTGGATTTTCTCTCAGGTTTTTGCCTGCCATATGAGTTCTGTTATACTCACAGACATCATTCAAACAGTTTTAGAAACTTCTGAGTGTTTTCTATCCAATACGAATAATAATATGCATATATTACCAACTGGGACTGAGGAGCAGGCAGTTTACTATGGGCACCTTTCATCCAAGCTACTCAATACTGCCCCTGCAGCCATCAGAACAGTTCCCTTTTTACGATGCTTAACTTTAAAATGAGGATATTTTTCTAGCTCCCACACTTTGCAAGAATGTCATTACAGATCTAAGAATGATTGCAGAGGGAGTGTGGCATGAAGTGTGTGTTTTTAAATGTGCAAATGTTTTTGTTTTAAGTTTCCTAAGTGCCTACATACCAGAGGGTGAAATGGGAGTGAGGCAATAACACCCAGATGGAAAATGAAACATTTAAATATAAAGAGAGTGGGTTTTAATGAAATACAGAGCTAAAGACAAGACAACGATTTTCATCTTAGAGAGTCGTTTGACAAGATAATGGTTATGACCACACGGCTGAGAAGGCCTTTCAAATACCATCCAAATATGCCCCACGGGGATGGATATAGGAATTTAATCAATTGAAAAATGGCAGCAAAAACAAATATGGTCTCAATATCGTGAGAAAAAAATAAAATAAAGATATGCCCTATTCTTAAATGATACAAATTTAATTCTATTCTGTCATTGTTTGAAAATGAGAAACCTGAATAGGGACATTTCTCAATTTCTCCAATGTTTCAGCCTTGATTTTCAGGTTTCCAACAATGAAAGAAATCAAGTAAAGAAATACCCATCATCTCCCGACGATGGGGCATTGACAAGGGTCGTTCAAAGTCCACCCAAGTTCTCTGTGTTTTCTTGAACTGCAATTGAAATTCATATAGCTATTCAACAAGGCCCGGGCTGCATCCACAGCATAGTGCTCACTGGCTAGTTCATCACTCATCGCCCAGTACAGCCGTACACTAGCAGGCAGAGGCAGAGGAAAGGAGTACAATAAGAGCAAATCAAAGGGAAGGAGATGAGCGATGGGCGGCAGTACATACACACATTCAGAGTCACACTCTTTCATTTAAGGCAACGACAGCCATCCTTCAGCGTAGGGACACCGCATGATATTGCCCTCTACTCCTCCCATGACCGACAGTTTTTCCCTTTACACTGATCAGAGAAAGTGTGTGTGTGTGTGATGTGTATTGGGAGTGTATAATGTGAATATACAGCATCTCTGCAATTCAAGTGTATGCGGAGGCATACTCTGACCTTCACATTGACCTTACGAGACCCCGTGCCACACACACCCACACACACATAGTGGTTCCTCATTTAAAAGTTGCATCATACTGCAGTATAGCCTGCGGTATGCTGAGGTATGCTGTGATATGCTTCGGTGAGTCGCAGTGCCTGCTGTTAATGCCAAATGGGCAGTCCTCATGCCTCCTTGCAGCATCCCTAAGGCACATTCACGCAGATGAGCAGGGACCCTGGGCATCTTTCTTTTGGTGTTTTTCAGAGTCAGTAGAAAGGCCTCTTTAGTGTCCTAAGTTTTCATAACCGGACCTTAATTGCCTACCGTCTGTAAGCTGTTAGTGTCTTAACGACCGTTCCACAGGTGCTTGTTCATTAATTGTTTATGGTTCATTGAACATGCATGGGAAACAGTGTTTAAACCCTTTACAATGAAGATCTGTGAAGTTATTTGGATTTTTACAAATTATCTTTGAAAGACAGGGTCCTGAAAAAGGGACGTTTCTTTTTTTTGCTGAGTTTATTTCACATGAGATCATGTTTCCACATGTGTAGTTTCATGTTATCACATGTTGCTTTTACATGCGATCACATGTTATCACATGAAATTCATGTGGTTTTTCTGTAAGGGCACACCCACACAAACCCTCTGTCCCTCTTCCCTCCGTTCTATCCCACTACCCCAGGGGACACAGGAGCTCTAGGGAGGATGTGGAGGTGGTTTACCTTGCCCGGACTCCTGTGTGCTACTGGGGTTACCAGTAAGGGGTTAGAATGGAATGAATGAAAGGCACTATATACACAGCTAACAGGTGGACTCTCTTGTGGAATGCGGAACAACCCCAGTAACCAGTGAAAAAGAGCCAGTGTTCTGTTCAGTGTGGGCATAGACTAGAGAGAATCAACCTTTAACCTTTAAAGGCATAGGGACTACTAGATAAGGACACTACTGCATGTGTGCCACTGTGTCACCATTAACAACTGGAGGACTATATGTGTTTTATTATACACACGTAAAACACACACTGACGGTGGCCTAAAAGCTGACACATTTGTTTTTGCTCGTGTTGTCTATAAATGAATAAATACTAAATAGCATAAAAATATATATTTTTGGATTGCGGACCCTCTACAAATCAATGAGGTATAGTTCAGTAAGAATCAACATTGTAGAACTGCTTCCTGGCTGTATATCCCTCACACATTTAACATTTTATTAATTTGTTCAACTAATCGGCTCGGGGGATTTGAACCAGCAACCTTTCGGTTACTGGCCCAACGCTCCTAACCACTAGACTATCTGCCGCCCACACAATATGTAGCTTGAACATCGCTCTTTCTGTTATCACCGCCAGGCAGCGATACAGGTGATGAGATATCTATCTTCTCTCACAAGCTGGGATGTATTGTATCGTAATCCATTAGTCCTACACTTCCCTCATTCTCTCTGACATTTTGGGGGAAATATGCTCTTTGAAGAGCGGGGTCTCTCGACCCCTATGAAGTCACTCAGCCCACTGAAAAAACATAATTTAAGGATTTACAATTTATATCCACTCCAATATTGCTGTTATTGCCTAGATGTATACTCTGGCACTAGCCTTTGGGTGAAAGGTTTATGGGGATAGGCGGTGAATATACCAGCTCTGATTTGCTTCACCTTAAAGGTGGTGGAGTGGAGCTAACCTTGTTAACTCAAGCAATTAAAGTCGTGTCATATACTCGTATTCAGGCTATTACCGATGGAACAACCTGGAACAAATACAATTGAGAAAGAATATAACCTCCTACATTTTGCCATTATTGACTTATATATCTGCTGTTGGTTGTACACTACACAACAGTCTCTATATTGTTCATTGACATTGAGAGACCAGAATCTAACTGACTACAAGGACAGTTGCTTAAGCAAACTGTTTACAGTACCATTGTCAAATTAAAAAACGAATATAAGTATCATGGAATGTATTTGTAATGTACAACTGACCAACAGCAGATATATAAATCAATAATGGCAAAATGTAGGAGGTTATATTCTTTCTCAATTGTATTTGTTCCAGGTTGTTCAAGCGGTAATAGCCTGAACACGAGTAAATGACACGACTGTTAAGGAAATATAAATATACTGTGTTGTGCCATTATATTGCTCGTCCAAATATTTATATATTC
This sequence comes from Salvelinus namaycush, assembly GCF_016432855.1. Taxonomy (NCBI): domain Eukaryota; kingdom Metazoa; phylum Chordata; class Actinopteri; order Salmoniformes; family Salmonidae; genus Salvelinus; species Salvelinus namaycush. Next base: position 16,154,552 of record NC_052339.1, on the reverse strand, counting down.
TTAATCCCATTCCTTTACTGAGATTTGTTAGATTTGTGTGTATTGTTGTGAAATTGTTAGATATTACTTGTTAGATATTACTGAACTGTTGGAACTAGAAACACAAGCATTTCGCTACACCCGCAATTACATCTGCTAAACACATGTATAAAATTTGATTACATTTATTGCACGAGGTTAGCTGAGCAGAAACCATGGAATATGCCTATGCTGTAACTGGCAATTAGCCATGTTCTTATTGTGTTTGTACAACCTTATTATGCAGCTACATGTTCTTATTGTGCTTGTACAACCTTATTATGCAGCTACATGTTCTTATTGTGCTTGTACAACCTTATTATGCAGCTACATGTTCTTATTGTGTTTGTACAACCTTATTATGCAGCTACATGTTCTTATTGTGTTTGTACAACCTTATTATGCAGCTACATGTTCTTATTGTGTTTGTACAACCTTATTATGCAGCTACATGTTCTTATTGTGTTTGTACAACCTTATTATGCAGCTACATGTTCTTATTGTGTTTGTACAACCTTATTATGCAGCTACATGTTCTTATTGTGTTTGTACAACCTTATTATGCAGCTACATGTTCTTATTGTGTTTGTACAACCTTATTATGCAGCTACATGTTCTTATTGTGTTTGTACAACCTTATTATGCGGCTACATGTTCTTATTGTGTTTGTACAACCTTATTATGCAGCTACATGTTCTTATTGTGTTTGTACAACCTTATTATGCAGCTACATGTTCTTATTGTGTTTGTACAACCTTATTATGCAGCTACATGTTCTTATTGTGTTTGTACAACCTTATTATGCAGCTACATGTTCTTATTGTGTTTGTACAACCTTATTATGCAGCTACATGTTCTTATTGTGTTTGTACAACCTTATTATGCAGCTACATGTTCTTATTGTGCTTGTACAACCTTATTATGCAGCTACATGTTCTTATTGTGTTTGTACAACCTTATTATGCAGCTACATGTTCTTATTGTGTTTGTACAACCTTATTATGCAGCTACATGTTCTTATTGTGTTTGTACAACCTTATTATGCAGCTACATGTTCTTATTGTGTTTGTACAACCTTATTATGCAGCTACATGTTCTTATTGTGTTTGTACAACCTTATTATGCGGCTACATGTTCTTATTGTGTTTGTACAACCTTATTATGCAGCTACATGTTCTTATTGTGTTTGTACAACCTTATTATGCAGCTACATGTTCTTATTGTGTTTGTACAACCTTATTATGCAGCTACATGTTCTTATTGTGTTTGTACAACCTTATTATGCAGCTACATGTTCTTATTGTGTTTGTACAACCTTATTATGCAGCTACATGTTCTTATTGTGTTTGTACAACCTTATTATGCAGCTACATGTTCTTATTGTGCTTGTACAACCTTATTATGCAGCTACATGTTCTTATTGTGTTTGTACAACCTTATTATGCAGCTACATGTTCTTATTGTGTTTGTACAACCTTATTATGCAGCTACATGTTCTTATTGTGTTTGTACAACCTTATTATGCAGCTACATGTTCTTATTGTGCTTGTACAACCTTATTATGCAGTTACTGCATTACTACCCTGTATATATTGCTACAAGCTGAGATTCTGGTATACACTTAAATGTGACAATAGAAGTTTGCCTATTTATTTAATATGCAAGCCATGTCCCTGTGTAGTTGTATTCATAGCATTCCTGTTTGTTAGGGGAGCAAGGGGCCTTCTCTCCTCTCTCAGCTAGGCCTAATGAAGGCACATGTCAGAAGTCGGTCTACCTCACACGCGCGCACAGACACCACACACAGTCCTAAGGACCAGGACACCACCGCACAGACAGCCTTACATCCCTCTGATCAGTAGCAGATGAAGGCTCCCGCATTGATCTTTGATGTCCTACATTATTAGCTTTTAGGAAACCTGAATATTTCATCAAATTGTGCTGCTCCGCTCAGTAGGGGGTCCTTTGAGGAGGAATCACAATCAGCTGAATGCAAAATAGGAGGGCAGCTTTGCCTGGCTGAAATGACTTCTCAGCTTTGTGTGTGTTTGAGAGAAAGATAAAGGGAGAGAGAGAGAGAGAGAGTGAAAGAAAGTAAGAAAGAAATAAAGAAAAAGGATGTACAGAGAGAGAGAGAACATAGACACACACGATAATCCGAACTATTGGTACAACCAATTGGTACATTGTCGTTCAGTTGTAATTCTGGCTAATAAACTGGCGATTCTTCATAAAGGGAATTTAATTAATTTCTATTTTGATTATGTTTGTGTCTCCCTGATGATACATTTATCTCGGAGCTGTTTCAATTTCTCCAGGAATTATGTTCATTTACATGCAGCTCTCTAATCCTATTCTATCTGGTTTTAATGAAGCTAAGGGGATTAACTGAGATGGTCTCCTCCCTACACACTGCTTTCTACTCTCCTGCCACCTGATCATAGCGTGAAAGCTCATAGTCTAATGCATGCTGAACAGTGCACTGTAAAACCATGAAACATGTGACACGTTTATAACCTAAATGTCTGTGTTTAAAACATAAAAAGTGTTCTCATCTTAAACACTGCCATTTATAATGCAAAATTAAACATAAGTCATCTTTTTCCCAGTCAGTTTATAACCAGGAGAACACCTATATCTCCGAAGTGTTCCGATTTTAAACACTACTGATTACTTTCCCATCGTCCTCTTTAGAGTGCATTTAGTCATCAGAAATTGATGTGACTTTTACATGCCTTTTATTCAGATCAGTGTTAGGAATGTCTGTCACCATACCTACTCCTGTCCCCAATTGCTTCAAATGTCCACCATTGTTCCTGCACCCAAAAATGCGAAGGAAATTAAACTAAATGACTATCGCCCCGTAGCACTCACTTCTGTCATTATGAAGTGCTTTGAGAGGCTAGTTAACCTTTTGTCAATAGGGGGTGCTATTTGCACTTTGTAATAATTTCGTTCCCAAATTAAATTGCCTCGTACTCAATTCTTGCTCGTACAATATGCATATTATTATTACTATTGGATAGAAAACACTCTCTAGTTTCTAAAACCGTTTGAATTATTTCTCTGAGTGAAACAGAACTCATTCTGCAGCACATTTCCTGTCAGGAAGTGAGATTTCTGAAATCGAGGTCCCTGTTCTAGGGTCAGTTTATAAGTCCCCATGTAAGCTATGGGGCTACATGCACTGCATACGCCTTCCTCTAGATGTCAGTAAGCGGCGAGAATTTGAATGGAGTGGATTGCACCATCTGGGGGACTATAAAAGCTCATGGAACGGAAGTACCGTTGTTTTCAACGGGGCGCCTGGCGCAAGAGGGACATCACAATGGCGTCCTGCAAAAGCTTTCGTTTTAGCAGTTCTATATCTCCAGTCATGTTTTTATTCGTTATAGGTGTTAAAGACATCATAAGGTAGTTAATTTAAACCGACTTATAGCAGTTTATATCAGTTTATTGCGATTTTCTGGGATTTCTTTGTGACGCGCTATCACGAGTTGGACACCTCTCCAGTGGATGGCTATCGTTAGCTGCTATTTCTACAGGAGAAGAGGACATCTTTCAACCAAAAGACGATTGTTCTGGAGAAAGGACACCTTGCCCAAGATTCTGATGGAAGCTCAGCAAATAGTAAGCAGTCTTTATGCTGTTAATTCGTATTTATGTTGACAAATGTCAAATAATAATTCCGCCATGAATTTCGGTGCGGTCTCGCTTTAGCGCACGCTGTATTGCGCAGTAACGTTAATTTTAAAAATCTAACACAGCGGTTGCATTAAGAACTAATGTATCTTTCATTTGCTGTCCAACCTGTATTTTTTTAGTCAAGTTTATGATTACTTATCGATTAGAATAGGTGCCTCTCCAAGATGGCGCCGGACAGATTGCTTGAAGTTTTGGCCACTAATCACATTGTATAACCACGATTTGTGCCGCTAAATATGCACATTTTCGAACAAACCCTATATGCATTGTGTAATATGATGTTACAGGACTGTCATCTGATGAAGAATATCAAGGTTAGTCAAAAATTATATATCTTTTGCCTGTTTGTTACGATCGCTAACCTTTGCTGCTGGTAAATGGTGTTGTGTTTCTGGCTATTGTGGTAAGCTAATATAATGCTATATTGTGTTTTCGCTGTAAAACACTTAGAAAATCTGAAATATTGGCTGGATTCACAAGATCTGTGTCTTTCATTTGCTGTACGCTGTGTATTTTTAAGAAATGTTTTATGATGAGTAATTAGGTAATACACGATGGTCTCTGTAGTTATTCTAGTTGCTTTGGTGAGAGTTGTGATGGTGGCTGCAATGGTAAACTATGATTTATACCTGAAATATGCACATTTTTCTAACAAAACATATGCTATACAATAAATATGTTATCAGACTGTCATCTGATGAAGTTGTTTCTTGGTTAGTGGCTATTTATATCTTTATTTGGTCGAATTTGTGATAGCTACTGATGCAGTAAAAAAATGGTGGAGTAAAAAAAGTGGTGTCTTTTGCTAACGTGGTTAGCTAATAGATTTACATATTGTGTCTTCCCTGTAAAACATTTTAAAAATCAGAAATGATGGCTGGATTCACAAGATGTGTATCTTTCATCTGGTGTCTTGGACTTGTGATTTAATGATATTTAGATGCTAGTATTTACTTGTGACGCTATGCTAGGCTATGCTAGTCAGCTTTTTTACTGATGGGGGTGCTCCCGGATCCGGGTTTGGGAGGAACTAGAAGTTAAGAATCATATCCAATATCCACGGATGATGCAATCACCATTGCACTGCACTATCCCATCTGGACAAGAGGAATACCTATGTAAGAATTCTGTTCAGTGGCTACAGCTCAGCTTTAAACCCTCCAAGCTCGTCATTAAGCTTGGGGGTCTGAACCTCGCCCTGTGCAACTGGGTCTTAGACTTCCTGATGGGCCGTCCCCAGGTGGTGAAGGTAGGCAACAAACCTCCACTACACTGATCCTCAACACAGGGGCCCCACAGGGGTGCGTGCTCAGTCCACGTCTGTACTCCCTATTCACCCATGACAGCGTGGCCACGCACACCTCCAACTCAATCATTAAGTTTGCAGACAGCACAACAGTGGTAGGCCTGATTACCAACAACGACGAGACTGCCTACAGGGAGGAGGTAAGGGCCCTGGAGGAGTAGTGCCAGGAAAATAACCTCTCCCTCAATTTCAACAAAATGAGGGAGCTTATCGTGGATTTCAGGAGACAGCAGAGGGAGCATGCCCCCATTCCCCATCAACGGGGCCGCAGTGGAGAAGGTGGAAAACTTCAAGTTCCTCGGCGTGTACACATGACTGACAATCTGAAATGGTCCACCCACACAGACAGCATGGTGAAGAAGGTGCAACAGCGCCTCTTCAACCTCAGGAGGCTGAAGAAATTTTGCTTGGCCCCAAAGACCCTCACAAACGTTTTACCATTGAGAGCATCATGTTGGGCGATATCACCGCCTGGTACGGCAACTGAAACGTCCGCAACTGCAGGGATCTCCAGAGGGTGGTGCAGTCTGCCCAATGCATCACTGGGGGTACACTGCCTGCCCTCCACAACATCTACAGCACCCGGTGTCACAGGAAGGCCAAGAAAATTATCAAGGACCTCAGCCACCCCAGCCACGGCCTGTTCACTCCACTATCATCCAAAAGACGAGGTCAGTGCAGGTGGTCCTTGTTTGGGAACACACACACCAAAGCACGCAACAGGCTGACCAATAAAAGGGTTGAAAGATTGGTGGCCATCGGGGCAAATTTGAGGCTGCCAACGAGCCATCCTCAACAAGGTTGGAAAGTGACAGTGAAGATGAGGCCTCAGAGTCTGATGTTCAAGAGGTGGACATTGAGGAGGTCCAGGGAGAAGACATGGAAGCCTGAGAGGAAGACAACCAAAGCTTTAGCTTCTAGACTATCATTTCACAGATGTATGTTGAAAACGTTTTTGGAAGATGAGATGGATCGTTGGGGATCATTCATTATTCCCTTTCTTTTGTTGTTCAGTGAAATCATCCCATGTGAAGAGTCAACTCATTTAATTAAAGTTCAATTCGTAATTAAATAGTTTTTTTTATTTATATTGGAAGGATTTAATAATTTGCAATTATGTCTACTCATGATAAGGTAAACGGTTTATGTTTCTGTCTCCATATGATATGGTAAATATATCCAATGCAAAATACATCTACATTTAAATGCTATTCATTTTAATTTGCATTTTTTCTGTTAATTCCCATATATTCCCGTTAATTGCCACGGGAAAGTTTCCACCTCTGAATATTCCCCAAAACGTGCAACCCTAATGAGGTCAAAGGAATTGTCCATAGAGCTCCGAGACCGGATTGTGTCGAGGCACAGATCTGGGGAAGGGTACCAAAACATTTCTGCAGCATTAAAGGTCCCCAAGAGCACATCATTCTTAAATGGGAGATGTTTAAAACCCCCAAGACTCTTCCTAGGCTGGCCGCCTGGCCAAACTGTGCAATCGGTGGAGAAGAGCCTTCGTTAGAGGAGGTGACCAAGAACCCGATGGTCACTATGACAGAGGTCCAGAGTTCCTCTGTGGAGATGGGAGAACCTTTCAGAAGGACAACCATCTCTGCAGCACTCCACCAATCAGACCTTTATGGTAAAGTGGCCAGACTGACAGCCTACTTGGAGTTTGCCAAAAGGCACCTAAAGAGTCTCAGACCACGAGAAACAAGATTCTCTGGTCTGATGAAACCAAGATTGAACTCTTTGGCCTGAATGCCAAGCGTCACGTCTGGAGGAAACCTGACACCATCCCTACGGTGAAGCATGGTGGTGGGAGAATCATGCTTTGGGGATGTTTTTCAGCGACAGGGACTGGGAGACTAGTCAGGATCGAGGCAAAGATGAACGGAGCAAAGTACAGAGAGATCCTTGATGAAAACCTTCTCCAGAGCACTCAGGACCTCAGACTGGGGCGAAGGTTCACCTTCCAACAGGACAACAACCCTAAGCACACAGCCAAGACAACACAGGAGTGGCTTCGGGACAAGTCTCTGAATGTCCTTGAGTATCCCAGCCAGAGCCCGGACTTAAACCTGATCGAACATCTCTGGAGAGACCTGAAAATAGCTGTGCAGCAACACTTCCCATCCAATCTGACAGAGCTTGAGATCTGCAGAGAAGAATGGGAGAAACTCTCCAAATACAGGTGTGCCAAGCTTTTAGCATCATACCCAAGAAGACTCAAGGCTGTAATTGCTGCCAAAGGTGCTTCAACAAAGTACTAAGTAAAGGGTCTGAATACTTATGTAAATGTAAGATTTCAGTTTTTTATATTTAATAAATTAGCAACAATTTCTAAAAACCTGTTTTTGTTTTGTCATTATGGGGTATTGTGTGTAGATTGATGAGGGGAAAAAAACATATACATATTTATACTCCAGACTTATCTTTCTACATTTCTCAATTCCATTCTGTTACTTTTAGATTTGTGTGTATTGTTTTGCATTGTTAAATATTACTGCACTGTTGGAGCGAAGAAGACAAGCATTTTGCTACACCCACAATAACATCTGCTAAATACAGTATGTGTATGCAACCAATAAAATGTGATTTTAGCACAATTGAACAGGACATTTAATTGAAGAAATCATTTTAATCGCGTGGTGTTAGTCGACTGTCTTGAGTTAATTTCCGTTAACTCAGAGTGAAACGGACGTGGGAGAGGCCTCAATATCATATTTCCCAGCATGCTTTTTGTTGAGTTGATTAATTGATTGATTAATTGATCTTATACTAAACAAAGATAAATAACTTACATTTTTCTAAACTAATCCAATCTGTAAGGGGTTGGACCTATTGCACCCGTTACTGAAATGGTTGACCAGTTTAGATGGTTTAGGTATTCTTGTTAAGTGTTTCTTTTTAGCAGTCATTCTGAGTGCAGGTTGTGAGTGATAAAATATTCAAATGGTTGGATATCCTCCCTCTGGCTGGATTCTAATAGTAGTTACTAATCACTTCACAAACCAGGTTATTGTGACTTGCAGGTCTGATGTGGCCCATGAGCAAGGATTTTCAGACCAAAATGTTGAGGATAACCAGACTATAACTAAGACATGGTTGTTGCATTCAATAACTTCTATTCCTGAAACCTTCAACAAGTGATTGCCTACGTGAATGCGTTTTAATTAAAAGTAAACCCTTTATGACCACATATTATACATTTCATAAGGCCTTCTATCACTAACAATCTATCACGTTCACTCGAAAGGCATGCTGGGAAATATGCAAATACAGCTTTACACACTACAGGGTTAAAACGACACCCCCAGTATTTAGTGTTTAAAACCTAAACACCTTGTGCTGAATAAACATCTCCAAGTGTTTAAAAATTGTTACAGTGAATAAACATATTCTGGTGTTTACGATCTAAACACTGACACGTTTTCCTTGAAATTCTAAATATCTTGACGAGTTTAAAAAGGTGTTATAGAAAAGTGTTTAGTTATGTGTTCAGATCCTAAACACTTGGTTTTACAGTGTGGAATGAAACATACATTAAATCAAAATGCATAGATCACACAAGAAATAGAAACGGCATTCATAACCCTCAGACTCTATGGGTTAACTAGATCATGGAAAACAGACACTGTTACAATAATCATATTAAGTGTCTTCCATCAGTAAAAACCAGTTTTTGACAATGTAAAATATGTTTAAACGTGTTAAATTGTCTAACATGAATGCAGCTAAACAGCCATGTATATCTGAAGTGATCTAAAGCAGACAAAATTAAATCTCCATTCAATCATCCTTGGAGCAATGTAACTATTGCATGCCCCCACTTCCATGTGCTTTTTAAATAAAACATATATTGATGGAACAAATTGCTGTATTCAAGCTCACATCAAACAATCCTGAGCAACAACAACAGCCAATCTAAACTCAGCAAAAAAGAAACATCCTCTCACTGTCAACTGCATGTATTTTCAGCAAACTTGACGTGTAAATATTTGTAGGAATATAACAAGATTCAACAACTGAGACATATACTGAACAAGATCCACAGACATGTGACTAACAGAAATGGAATAATGTGTCCCTGAACAAAGGGGGGTCAAAATCAAAAGTAACAGTCAGTATCTGGTGTGGCCACCAGCTGCATTAAGTACTGCAGTGCATCTCCTCCTCATGGACTGCACCAGATTTGCCAGTTCTTGCTGTGAGATGTTACCCCACTCTTCCACCAAGGCACCTGCAAGTCCCCTGACATTTCTGGGGGGAGGAATGGCCCTAGCCCTCACCCTGCGATCCAACAGGTGCCAGACGTGCTCAATGGGATTGAGATCCGGGCTATTCGCTGGCCATGGCAGAACACTGACATTCCTGTCTTGCAGGAAATCACTCACAGAACGAGCAGTATGGCTGGTGGCATTGTCATGCTGGAGGGTCATGTCAGGATGAGCCTGCAGGAAGGGTACCACATGAGGGAGGAGGATGTCTTCCCTGTAACGCACAGCGTTGAGATTGCCTGCAATGACAACAAGCTCAGTCCGATGATGCTGTGAAACACCGCCCCAGACCATGACGGACCCTCCACCTCTAAATCGATCCCGCTCCAGAGTACAGGCCTCGGTGTAACGCTCATTACTTCGACGATCAACGGGAATCCGACCATCACCCCTGGAGAGACAAAACCGTGACTCGTCAGTGAAGAGCACTTTTTGCCAATTCTGTCTGGTCCAGCGACGGTGTGTTTGTGCCCATAGGTGACGTTGTTGTCAGTGATGTCTGGTGAGGACCTGCCTTACAACAGGCCTACAAGCCCTCAGTCCAGCCTCTCTCAGTCTAATGCGGACAGTCTGAGCACTGATGGTGGGATTGTGCGTTCCTGGTGTAACTCGGGCAGTTGTTGTTGCCATCCTCTACCTGTCCCGCAGGTGTGATGTTCGGATGTACCGATCCTGTGCAGGTGTCGTTACACGTGGTCTGCCACTGCGAGGATGATCAGCTGTCCGTCCTGTCTCCCTGTAGCGCTATCTTAGGCGCCTCACAGTACGGACATTGCAATTTATTGCCCTGGCCACTTCTGCAGTCCTCATGCCTCCTTGCCTAAGGCACATTCACGCAGATGAGCAGGGACCCTGGGCATCTTTCTTTTGGTATTTTTCAGAGTCAGTAGAAAGGCTTCTTTAGTGTCCTAAGTTTTCATAACTGTGACCTTAATTGCCTACCATCTGTAAGCTGTTAGTGTCTTAATGACCGTTCCACAGGTGCATGTTAATTAATTGTTTATGGTTCATTGAACCATGCATGGGAAACAGTGTTTAAACCCTTTACAATGAAGATCTGTGAAGTTATTTGGATTTTTACGAATGATCTTTGAAAGACAGGGTCCTGAAAAAGGGATGTTTCTTCTTTTGCTGAGTTTATGCTAGACATCTTTAAGTGTTTTAATATCATCGCAGGATATGCGCTTTGGTGGGACAAATTAAACATTGACTGTGTATTAGTTGTGTGTGTGTGTGTGTGTGTGTGTGTGTGTGTGTGTGTGTGTGTGTGTGTGTGTGTGAGTGTGTATCAAACAAATTACATTTTATTGGTCGCGTACACATATCTAGCAAATGTTTTCGCTGGTGCAGCGAAATGCTTATGTTTCTAGCTCCAACAGTGCAGTAATTCAACAAAACACACAAATCCCCAAAATAAAAATTAAGAAATATCTGAATGAGCAATGTCAAAGTCCAGAATATAAATATATATGATTGTGATGGTGTGTATAAAGAGTATGGACATTATATGAATAGAAAAGGTGTGTACAGCAGTAGTTATATAGGATAAGACTTTAGAATACATACAGCGCCTTCAGAAAGTATTCACACCCCTTGACTTATTCCACATTTTGTTGTGTTACACGCTTTATTTAAAATTGATTAAAGTTAGATTTATTTGTCACTGGCCTAAAGCTGAAATGTCTTGAGTCAATAAGTATTCAACCCCTTTGTTATGGAATGCCTAAATAAGTTCAGGAGTAAAAATGTCCTTGACAAGTCACATAATAAGTTGCATGAACTCACTCTGTGTGCAATAATAATGTTGAACATGATTTTTGAATGACTACCTCATCTCTATACCCCACACATACAGATAATTGTAAGGTCCCTCAGTTGAGCAGTGAGTTTCAAACACAAATTCAACCACATAGACCAGGGAGGTTTTCCAATGCCTCACAAAGAAGGGCACCTATTAGTAGATAAAAATGTTAAAAACAAAGCAAACATTGAAAATCCTTTTGAGCATAGTGAAGTTATTAATTACACTTTGGATGTTGTATCATTACACCCAGTCACTACCAAGACACAGGCGTTCTTCCTAACTCAGTTGCCAGAGAGGAAGGAAACCGCTCAGGGATTTCACCATGAGGCCAATGGTGACTTTAAAACAGTTACAGAGTTTAATGGCTATGATAGGAGAAAACTGAGGATGGATCAACAACATTGTAGTTACTCCACAAAACAAACCTAATTGACAGAGTGAAAAGAAGGAACCCTATACAGAACAAAAATATTCCAAAACATGCATCCAGTTTGCAACAAGGCACTAAAGTAAAATGTGGCAAAGCAATTACATTTTTGTCAAATCCAATAAAACGTATTACTGAGTACCACTTTCCATATTTTCAAGCAAAGTGGTTGGTGGCTGCATCATTGGTATGATTGTAATCGTTATGGACTGGGGAGTTTTTCAGGATAAAAAATAAATCGAATGGGGAGGCACACAGGCAAAATCCTAGACGAAAACCAGACACTTTCCACCAGACACTGGGAGAAGAATTCACCTTTCAGCAGGACAATAACCTAAAACACAAGGCCAAATCTTTATTTAATTTTTACCTTTATTTTACTAGGCAAGTTAGTTTAGAACAAATTCTTATTTTCAATGACGGCCTAAAAACAGTGGGTTAACTGCCTTGTTCAGGGGCAGAACAACAGATTTGTACCTTGTCAGCTCGGGGATTCGATCTTGCAACCTTTTGGTTACTAGTCCAACGCTCTAACCACTAGGCTACGCTGCCGGCCCAAATCTACAGTGGAGTTGCTTACCAAGAAGACAGTGAATGTTTCAGTGTTACAGTTTTGACTTAAATCTACTTGAAAATCTATGGCAAGCCCTAAAAATGTTGTATACCAATGATCAACAACCAATTAGACAGAGATTGAAGAAATTTGAAAAGAATAATGGATAAATGTTGCACTATCCAGGTGTGGAAAGCTCTTAAGAGACTTACCCAGAAAGACTCACAGCTGTAATCACTGCCAAAGATGCTTCTTCAAAGTATTGACTCAGTGGTATGAATACTTATGTAAGAGATATTTCTATATTTCATTTTCAATAAATTATCAAAAAATGTCTAAAAGCATATTTTCACTTTGTCATTATGGGATATGTGTAGACAGGTGAGAGAAAAAAATATTTAATAAATGTTCAATTCAGGCTGTAAAACAACAAAATGTGGAATAAGTAAAGGTGTATCAATACTTTCTGAAGGCACTGTATATATTAATTGGGTAATGTGTGACCAGTGTGTGTGTGTGTGTGTGTGTGTGTAATAACCACCGGCCACTAGTTTAGCCTCTGAGGGAAGAGGTTTCTCCCACTGACAAATTAATACCTCAGAGAGTACAAAGCTGAATGGTGGCAATAAACTCATTCGTCCAATAATGAAGAATGACTTTTAATCCCCTCCTCCCCCTGCGTCGTTGCCACATCTGTGACTGTTGCCATGGTGACCCGGCGGCTGTAGCCTTACCTCATTGCTTCCCGAAGTGCTCCGCGCTCGCTCAGAGTTGTGTGTTTGATGTCATCAAAATTGTTCTCCAGCGTCACGCAGCTCTACGTGTGTGTGAGAGAGAGAGAGAGAGAGAGAGAGAAGGATGAGTGTTTGTTTGTTTGTCTGTTTGGTGTCTGATGCGTTTCATTGATCGTAGGGCTAATACCCTGGATTCTGTCTTAATCCACTTCAATACCATCGCAGCACACCAAGCTTTTAGGAAAAGAGAATAAAATGTATTCTTTATGCAAATTGCACTTTAGCTCCAAAACCCTGACTTTGTTGTGAATGAATCATCAAATACTGACATTGCAATGTTATTGTCCAGCGCATCATTTAAACCACCGCACGTCATCACCCTCCTCTCTCTTGGGGTCGGGGTGAGCCGTTGTCATGGCATCGGCCCTATCAAATCCCCGGGACCCCTCCGGAGCGGAGATGAGCCTGGGGTAGGGGACAGACTGAGCCAAGGAGAGAGAGAGAAGCCTGGACGTTATTGACACGCTGACGATTAGCGAGGAAGGAACCTCTGCCCTCCTGCCGCCACCGGCCAGATAACCACTCAGCTCAGCCTAATCTCCCTCCCTCCCTTCTCAAGAAGTGTGTGTGTGTGCGTATATGTGTGTGTGTTCAGACCCCACTCAGTGACCACAGGCCACAGAGTCTAATCCCTTACTCATACTCAAGAGCTGGATCACACAGGCCCGGATGTTTGTCTTTAATAACACATTCTGAACAACACAATCAACTCTCCAACCCTGCCTACTGCCATTCAGTACCACAACAAAGCAAAGAAAGTCAGGTAGCCTCAGACCTTGCAGTGCTAAATTGTCCTCTTAGATGACATAACATCACCATACTGTGTAGTATCTATGTATACCTGATTTGCACCATGACTGTACACAGTACCATCACTCCTCTATGAGCGACAGCCCTTTCTACATAAATGGAGTGATGTTTATTTTGTATATCAATTATGTACAATGGTGGATGATGGCATGGCCGTTTACGGCAATTACGTTTGTTCAGCAAACTACTTGCAAGACCAAGCCTGAGGATATCCAATTCAAATGGTGCCCATTGACTTGTAGCTTGGTTGGTTATTAAAACTATTGCTGCATTACAAGATCGATATAATCTTAGAGCTTCATCCATAAAATGTGTGAAACTAATACACATATACCGGGAGGAAGGGAAGGGATTTTATCCATAAAGATAATGATTATCTCCCTAAAGTGTTTCTACTGGAATTGGTTATAACGTGAGTCAGGTGGTGGTAATGTTCACAAGCACTAACTCGCTTATGTTCTTCGCACAAAACGAAATGCGGAAGGCCTGCATTTTACACCTAATAATTAGGAAAGCTCTTCAATTCTTATTGACACCTAATTTACATGATTGAAAACCAAAGTGCAAGTCAGTGATTTTCCCAATTGAATTCTCGTAATGTCTACACTGAAGTATTTCAATAATTCGATGGGATTAACAAATGTTTTCTTTCATTTCGTTGTTCAAACAATAAAAATAAAATGATATGGAAATGTGTCATTATTTGCATTGTTTGAGCGTGTGTGAATGACAAGGATATGTTTCAAAAACAATTTGTGTAAGCTAGTTTTTATTTTATCTGTCCTCTGGGCAAGGGATGGAATATTGCATTAATAAGCCATATTCATTCAAAAGTGTTGTGAATGTGTCACAAACACATCGGAACGTCATACCATTATGAGGGTACTAATATTGAAACTGTAAAAAATTGTAGATCTAAGTGAAGAACTAACAAGAGTTTAGTATATTAAGGGTAGTTAAGCCATCGTTCCTTTTTGGAAATAATGATTGATTTTCCTCATGTTAACCTTCAAGCTACCAACATAAGAGCACAATAGTGGATTACATAAAGGGCATTGAATCTGGCATATTGTATGGCACACCACAACTTTGTCAAATATTCATTCCACTCTAGCAGCAGCACGTGCCAGTTAGCGATGAGACCTTGGGGGATTCCCATACAGAGCAAAACACAGCTATTAGCTTGTCTTGTGAGATTTATGAATTTTCATATCAGATAACGGTGATTAATCTCAGGCCATTAGGAGAGATATAGCCCACCTCTCTTTATGTCTACCATAAGATTTTAAACCCCATAACATACATACCTACCTACCTACCAACCCCCTCAAAGTTGCACTAAAACAGACAGGCAGAGCCATCTAAACAACAAATATTCAAATGCAATGTCAGACACACCTACAGTACCTACCTTTATATACCTAATAAAACACATTCCAAAATGTTAGGAGGGGAGAATATTATATTCCAATTATGTCACGGCCAATGTATTTACGCCATAAGCTTAGTGTTCTATTATACATTCAGAAGAATGAAAAGGTCCTTGGAGGGAAGAGAGAAGAGAATTACGAGGAGCTTCTATTAACATCAAATCTTAACATAATTCATTTCATCTCCCCCACCCCTCGGTAGGAGCGGCTTAGGCAGGGTAGTGCTTGTGTTGTAATACTCCATGTATCTGCTGGTTAATCCTACGATGGAAGTGGGGAGGGAGAGAGGGCCACTGCTGGGATTACCAGGGGGGGTCTGTGTGTTTCAACTGATAAAGCCCATCGATCACAACCACCCCCATACATACCACTCTACAGCTCCCCGACTAACACAAACACACACACACCTCTTTGTGTTCTCTCTCTCTCTCTCGCACACACACACACACACACACACACACACGTGTGCTCCACCCTAATGTGGTGCTGCAGCCTGCTGACATTTGATCAGGCAGAGAGAATCAATGTCTAGGTTGATCAGTGTCGTGTAATTATCCAGAGGTAGTCAGAGATAACGAACCAGTCGTTTACACAGTATCTGACTCACTGGCTCCACTCTGCTCACAACACAATGACCTGCTTTAACCCAGCCAAGACACACACACGCACACACGCACACGCACTAACTCAGTCCACTGTGTCAATATTCCATCCCAGTGCCCCCTGTCGATCACCCCATGCTGGTGCATGTCTTACCAGGGACTGAGAGGATGAAGAGATCAGGGATTAAATCAGTAAAGTGATGATGGAAAATATGCTCCAGTAAATATGTGTCCACATTTACCAGAGACTGTCTTATAGATTTATCTGTAAAAGATAAATGAGTGATGAATTTCCACTCGCAAAAAGTCGAAAAATGTCATGTTCAGCTCTCATCTCAGCTAATCTCTCACTAACACCAAAATCAACATTAGGCCATCACCAAAAATCTGTGGGCCACATATGGAATCCTTCTGCTCCAATGATGAAGTATACTCTTCTGTTCTCTCAAAATAAAACATGTCACATTATTTGAACTAAAACGACAAGATAGCCACACAGTTGTAACTACTAATTAGCTGAACAATAGGTGAGGCAGCATGAAACAATTTGAATCCATTTATTTTGTTTTGATATCTTCATATATTTCTTAATATAAATGAAGCTCCTTTTTTTCCCCGACATGCAATGCATTTAATGAACAATCTGTCTTCACACTGCAGCACTATTAGAGGCATGACCCATTTACTTTTATCACAATGTGATGGAGTGGAGCATTTGCTCCTCGTTTTACTCACTTTAAATCCCTTCAATAGTGTCAAATAAACCTGGCAAAAGCACTAATGTGGTCTCATCCATAATATTGTGTGAGAAGACAATTATTTAAAGATTAAAGATTAGAATACAATACATCTCCTGGCAGAGAAGACCTGCTGTTAAAGATTACATCTGGCCAAAAAGACCACTGGTTATGATTATGATGCTTTAGCCCTGAAGAGGTGAGACATTGGATATCATTGTCACTGAAAAAAACTTGAATGCTTCAAATTCTCAAACAAAGATGTGTTTCCAATTTCAGCCATTCTTACATACTGTACATGATCAATGTTGTTGTATAGTTCCCAATGCAATATAAATTCGTTTGACAGCCTCATGTGTTGTCTGTATTGCAGAACATCCTCAGTATATTTAAGTGTTCTTTTTTGTTGTTGGTGTACATAAATACAACTTAACTTTCAGACCAACAGAAACCTTCATTTAATTCTAAAATGTTATTCCAGTGTCTGAAAGCCTTAATTATCATTTTGGAAAAATGTCTGAGAGAAACCATCTCCCTTTAATTTATGCATATCACAACAAAACAACAAAAAATAATATATATATACATATATATATATATAGATATATATATATATATATATATATATATATATATATATAAATAAAACGAAGGCAAGATTCCAATTTTTTCCTTAAGACTTTGATTGCGATCGGAATGAAAATAACCGTTTAAAAATATGCTCGTTTTTTTTTTCTTCCTTGTTTTTATTGGACCTTGACTGTGACCGGGGTACTGAGTGATGATTATGAAAGGCAATTTAAGACATTTAACGAATTCCAGACAGGATTCACTTATGGTAGACTTTTTTGCCCTCTTCGCTTTCATCGTGTCTCATTAAAGCAATTACCTTCAGATGCCTAATAAACCTCCCAGAAGCCTTTTCTGACACTCAAGCACATGGAGAGAGAGGGGTGTGGAGGGGAGAGAGAGAGAGGCCTTCTAAGACACCAAAGCAGAGAGACAGACAGACCGAGATGGAGAGAGAGGAGGGAGGAGACAGCGACAGAAGAGAAAGAAAAAGAGGCCGATACACCAAAAGATAAAAAGACAGACAGACAGGACACAGACAGACAGGACACAGACAGACAGGACACAGACAGACAGGACACAGACAGACAGGACACAGACAGACAGGACACAGACAGACAGGACACAGACAGACAGGACACAGACAGAGACAGACAGAGACAGACAGAGACAGACAGACAGACAGACAGAGACAGACAGAGACAGACAGACAGACAGACAGACAGACAGACAGACAGACAGACAGACAGACAGACAGACAGACAGACAGACAGACAGACAGACAGACAGAGAGAGAGAGAGAGAGAGACAGAGAAAGACAGAAGCACCAAAGCACAGTCTTCAGACCAGAGAAAGAACACAGAGGAAGGAGCATTACGAGGACAGGAGGATAGGCAGAGAGAGAGTAAATGTGCTCTAACTCACTGGTATCACAAAGCAGAAAGATAGACCTATCCAGACTCACTACTGAGTTTCTGAGTGCTTAATGCCCAGATATCATGGAAGACTGCCCTGCAGTATTGCTCCGTGGATTAGTAAGGGAGCTATTACACCGCAAATAGGTAGGGAACCCCTTCAAAGATCCCCTCTACTGACATAAACTGCATCCCTCAATATCCTAGCCATACATTAGGACGCTATATGGATGAAGGCTCTTCATAGATCCACCTCTAAATAATGGCTGCGTCTCAAATTACACCCTATAGTGCCTTACTTTTGACCAGGACCCATCGGGCTTTGGTCAAAAGAAGTGCATCAAATCAAAGTTTATTTGTCACGTGCGCCGAATACAACAGGTGTAGGTAGACCTTACAGTGAAATGCTTACTTACAGGCTCTAACCAAAAGTGCAAAAAAGTTATTAGTTGAACAATAGGTAAGTAAAAAAATAAAAACAACAGTAAAAAGACAGTGAAAAATAACAGTAGCGAGGCTATATAATAGTCATATAGGGGAGGTACGCGCAATGCCGCCGGGGGTAGGCCAAATGAAAATGTGATTCACATTTAAAAAATAAAAATAATATCTACATATATATTTTTTTTCACATTTTCAAACAGTCCATTTATATTTTCCAATGGGCTATACATTTGGGTGAGGTTTTTTTCCTCGCCTGAGTAGCCTCGTTTCACTGCCAAAAATAAAATGAAACCATCTAGTGTTCAGCGAAATAACAACACAATGTCAAATACAGATAGCCTAGTCAAATAATTAACATCCAATCACATTAACCGTTACTCTCTCGCGGGAATTCAGTCCGTATGTAGCCAAAAGTAGCTGCTGCTCATTCCGTTTGCTCGAAAATTGATAAATGGTTAAAAAAAAGTAAGGCCTGTGTCCATTGAGACACATACCAGCTCTACTGGTAGTACTGCTACTACCAGCAGTACTACATCTGCACCTGTCGACGACACAAGTAGTTCTGCTTCCACGAGCACATCCAATGCTAGCATCAGTAATTCTACATTTGTTGCTAGCCCAGGTAGCATGGACACTGACAGTTGTGAATCTGATGCAGCCGAAGAGCTACTGCCCCATTACCCGGGAAAGCACCGAACAGACAGGGACATTGGACCATTGAAGAGGCGCAAATATGATGAGAACTAGATTGATTTGGGGTTCACTTATATTAGGAGTAGTGCCTTTCCTCAGCCACTGTGTGTTATATGTGCAAAAGTACTCTCACAACTCGATGAAACCTTCACTCTTGCGAAGACATTTAGAAACAAAACATGCCAATTTGAAAAATAAGCCACGGGAGTTTTTTGAGCGAGAATTCAGACATGTATATAAGCAACAGATAGCATTAATAAGAAGGGGCTAGAAGCGTCTTATATGGTGAGCTACCAAGCGGCTACGTCAGGCAAGCCCCATACCATTGTGGAGGACTTAATTCTTCCTGCTACCGCAGATAGGGCTGGGACAATGCTGGGGGAAAAGGCCAAAAAAAACTATACAGACAATACCTCCATCAAACAACACTGTTTCACGACGCATCAGTGACCTGACAGGAGATGTTTTGAAACAATTACTGCTTTGCATACAAGCCAGTGAATTATATGCGTTACAGCTGGATGAGTCAACAGACGTGGCGGGCCTGGCACAGCTCCTGGTATATGTCCTTTACGTTTATGGGGGGTCAATTAAGGAAGACGTCCTCTTCTGCAAACCACTGGAAACCAGGACAACAGGAGAGGATATTTTTAAAGTACTGGACAGCTTTGTGACATCAAATGGACTTTGGTGGTCAAGATGTGTTGGTAACTGTACTGATGGCACAAAAGCCATGACAGGAAGACATGGTGGAGTGGTAATGTGCGTGCAAGCAGTTGCTCCCGACGCCACTTGGATACACTGCAGCATCCACCAAGAGGCTCTTGCTGCCAAGGGAATGCCTGACAGCTTGAAAGACGTTTTGGACACTACAGTGAAAATGGTTATCTTTGTTAAAGCAAGGCCCCTGAACTCTCGTGTATTTTCTGCACTATGCAATAATATGGGCAGCGACCATGTAACGCTTTTACAACATACAAAAGTGAGCTGGTTAACAAGGGGCAAAGTATTGACACATTTTTTTTAACTGAGAGACGGGGTTAAAGTTTTCTTTACTGACCATCATTTTCGCTTGTCTGACCGCTTGCATGATGACGAGTTTCTCACACGACTGGCTTATCTGGGTGATGTTTTTTCTCACCTGAATGATCTGAATCTAGGATTACAGGGACTCGCCGCAACTATATTCAATGTGCGGGACAAAATTGAGGCTATGATTAAGAAGTTGGAGCTCTTCTCTGTCTGCATTAACAAGGACAACACACAGGTCTTTCCATCATTGTATTATTTGTTTGTGTGCAAATGAACAAGCTAACAGACAATGTCAAATTTGATATAGCGAAGCACCGGAGTTGGGTGAGCAATTACGCAGGTACTTTCCCGAAACGAATGACACAAACAACTGGATTCATTAACCCTTTCATGCCCTGCCTCCAGTCCACTTACCGATATCTGAACAAGAGTGCCTCATCGAAATTGCAACAGGCGGTTCTGTGAAAATTTTATTTCAATCAGAAGCCACTGCCAGATTCCTGGATTGGGCTGCGCTCAGACTATCCTGTCTTGTCAAATCACACTGTTAAGACACTGATGCCCTTTGCAACCACGTACCTATGTAAGAGTGGATTCTCAGCCCTCACTAGCATGAAAACTAAATACAGGCACAAAAAGACAGACTCTCCAATACAACCCAACATTGTAGAGTTATGTGCATCCTTTCAAACACACCCTTCTCTTTAACCTGTGGGGAGTTATAAAACCTTATTTGTTAATCAAAAATGGTGAATATGTAAGATGGCTAAGTAAAGAGCAAAAATATTGATTATTATTATATTATTATTTATGCCCTGGTCCTATAAGAGCTCTTTGTCACTTCCCACGAGCCGGGTTGTGACAAACTCACACTCATTCTTATGTTTAATAAATGTATCGTATAGTGTGTGTGTGGCAGGCTTACAATGATGGCAAAAAACAACATTTGAGAGTGCGCTGACCCTGGTGCTAGAGGGGATACGCAGCTGGAGGTTGAATGTTTGAAGGGGTACGGGACTATAAAAAGTTTGGGAACCACTGATATAGGGAATAGAGTGACATTTCGGATGCACGTCATGTTTGTGACCTCTATAGCATCCGTCCTGACCCCTAGAACACTTAGAAAGGATGCTCCAGGTTCTGACCAACCTTCTTAATTAAAATGGCCATTGTTTTTGCCCTTCGCAAGCGGATAAATATGTTACATAGGATCTCTCTATACCCTATCGTTAACAGAAATCAAAGACAGCTATGGACTATAATGGTTTAGCAGTAGAAGGGTGTTTCAATGGAAGAATGATCAGGGAGAATGCTGTGTGTTGCCAAAACACTTTCAGTTAGATGGTTGACGTCTTGTTTTGTAACTTTGATAAAGATATGACAACATTCATCACATTAACCTAAAATACTTCATCCACATATTTACTCATGATTATAGTAGACCACTAGACTGTATGCTTGGTTATTTCAGATAAAGAACTTCAACAATCCATGAACATAAATGTGTACATAGGTTCTGGATATACGCATATACGCCATATGTTCTAACTATTAAGCTTTTCAACATTAAATAAAGTGGAGAATCCATCACCATTGATTAGCGTGATGAATTAGCTAGTTGTACTTAGGCACAGAGCAGTCAGCAGGGAGAGAGAATAATCTCTCCTACAAAACATCTCCAATTTATTTTGTGTATATATCAGACACACACACACACACACACACGCACATGCATGTGCACACACACACAAACCACTGTCACAAGCACACGTACACTCACTCTCAAACACACACACACACACACACACACACACACACACACACACACACACACACACACACACACACACACACACACACACACACACACACACACACACACACACACACACACACACAGACAAACAGAGTGTCATATCAGTTCCCTTCAAGGACAGACGAGGGACTGCAGCCACCTGCCAAAAAACAAACCGTGAGGCTGGTCTTAGGAGATATTCTCTGAGACTTTGACAGCATGTGCCTGGAATCCTAAGATAATTGTGTTTGTGTGTGTGTTTTGTGTTTGCTTGTGTGCGACAGGGACGTGACAGTGAAGTGTGCTTGTGAGTGTGTGTGTGTGTGCATGCGTGTGTGTTTGTTATCTTGTCAGGGTGTCCAGGACACAGCTGTGGACATTGACATAAGTCCAAGCAAAGGTTAAAAAACAGCTACCGGAGATAACCTCGTCAGACGAGGTGGGGATCCAAGAAAAACACGGTTCTCTAAATTTGGAACCAGTACAACGTCTACGACAATCATATGTCTTGTTTGGTGTGCGTGCGTGCGTGCGTGGGTATGTGTGTGTGATGGGGGGGTTCAGGGTGCTCTACTCACATCACAGCCTTTCTCTGGGTTTCTTTTCCAGTGCTTCTTCTCTACTTTCTTAGCAGAGGTGGAGCAGATATCAGCATGGCTCTTCACCCGGGGGTTCAGGGCCAGGATATTCTGATAACAGAGGGAGAGAGAGGGGGAGGCGGGGGTGGTGAGAGAAAAAGTCGACTTTACAGTAAAACAGAGCAGGGGGGGAAAAAACGATTTATACCTCAAAAGTAAAATATGCATGTCAGTTGTATCACAAAGCATATTGTCGGAAATGTAGATGGTTTTCCTAGAAAACGGTTTAGATGGTTATCCTAGAAAACAGTTCTAGGTCTAACGACTCTATTTTTCAGGTATTCCCTTTTTCCAGTAGCAATAAATACCAATCAATTCACTAAGAGTATACTATTTTTCCTGTAACATGAACGTCTTCCAAAACAAATCAGAAATGTGCATTGCATATGTTGCATCATTGCTCTACATTCAGGGTAGCAGTTGTCCCATGGGCATTTCCACGGTAACAGAGTGATGCTGAGACTCAGATTTTTCACTTTAAGATGCATGTCAAACAAAAACCAATGACTGCAAAGTTAAACAAACCATATAACTATAGGCACAAGGACTACTTTTAACAATTTCCACAGAAAATGTTACAAAAACAAATGTCCTTGAAGAACAGTACAGATGCAAAGTCTGGTAATAGAATGACGGTTTTACATTTTAGTCATTTAGCAGATGCTCTTATCCAGAACGACTTTCAGGAGCAATTAGATTTAAGTGCCTTGCTCAAGGGCACATTGACAGATTTCTCACCTAGATGGCTCAGAGATTCGAACCAGCAACCTTTAACAGGCACAAAACTCTTATCGCTAGACTACCTGCCAGTTTGTGCTGTTGGTGCCATTCTGTTACCAAATTTCCAAAACACCATCCTCACACGTGACAACAAAACCGTCAGTCGTGTAACCTTCCATTACAATCAACACTGCCCCCCCCCCAACCCTGCATTACCACTGATCAGCAATCATGAGCCTCTTCACTGTATTCATTATGAATGCAACACACACTCCAGTTTAAGCAGTGCACAGTAGAGCATAGAGCATTCATGAAACATCATTCATAAAGATCGGGAACCTGCGAAGACCGCAGGGACTTGGATTCTAAACACTGTGTGTGGATATGAGGATGTAAAGCAGCTCTAGGGATTCATATTACTGCATACTGTTTTCACAGTAACTACAGAGTTGATACATACTGTGATATGAGGTTGTCTGCGCTCTTTAAATGTCCTTTAAACCAAATAATGTCTGTTCCAGGTGCATAAGTATTAAAATGGGAATACTGGAAAAGATGGAGATCCACACACTGTCGAGAAAGAGAAATACATCTAGAAACTGAGGCTTAAATGCATAAATAGAGGTGTTTTATTGGGACATCGTGAAGCCCAAAATGTTGATTGTGCAGAAAAGTGAAGGGTGAAAAACAAAACAAACGTTTTGGTATCAAGCCATCATCAGAGTGAATCGTGAACGCACAAACTAGGCTTCTATTTGAGGTTAATTGTATACAGTGTGTCACATGATCTAGTGAGGAAATCTATACATGCAAACAAGTAAATAGTACAATAGCATGATTAAAGTACAATACAATGCCTTTATTTTTGCATTTATTCCCCATTTTCGACAGTGTATGGGTCTACATCTTTTCCTTGGGACATATTGATAAATCAATTGAGTGTGTTGGCAGCCAGTGTTTGCTTTGGGGGGCAAGAATATGCCTTGTAAAATCTGAAGCTACACGTTCAGTCTACTGGTTATCAAATGCTTGTGCTGTCTTATGTCAGGTGTATCCCCCAGACCTAGCAGCTAGCTCTCCACCACTGAACGTTTAAATACTGAGTTTTGGGAGCTGATTTGGGAGTCTATTTCTCTAGGTACTGTGCAGATGGTTTGGAGAACATATTATTTCCCCCCCTCTGTTTCCTTGGTGCAATCATCACTTTAGCATTGCCCCCCCGATTGATGCAAATGCTGAGCATAAAACATTCAAAGTGCATCTCTGAGTAGCATTTTGTGTATACCCTATCCACCATGGAATCATTCCTTTCTCCTCCTTTTTTCAACAAAAGTAGCAGCATCCAACCTCAATTAGTGTCCCACAAGCTATGTGACAAGACATTAAGCTTTTTCTTTTCATATTTTCACAGTAGGTGGAAGGGAGAAGACCGTTCCATATGGAGGTATGGGGGTGTTACGGGGGTGTTATTGTAAAAGGCCAGGCCAGCCTAACATAACCTGTGTCTCTTTCCCTACTATGTTAGCCACGCTAAATGAAATGTCACACTTTATGCAACACCAAAAATCTGCCTATTAATTCTTTCATTTCACACCTAATAAAGTGTAGTTACACCGCTGCGTTTCTTATTTTATTGTCTGTTAAGGCCTGTGGGACTATTTTTTCATTGTGTGGTCTAGATAAAGCAACATGGCAGCGGTACATGCTCGAGGTAAGCCAATAAGGACCGAAAGGTACAAATATTCTGACAGCCTAGACAAGTCTCTTGGGATCCGTTAGGAACAATGATGTTTTGACAGCATGAACATAACAATAAAGATATGATTTAACCGTCTGTATCTTATTAAAATAGTTATGTTTATATTATATCCACCCTTTACAACTATAACGTGTCAGAACTGCAGGGGCTGTTTTGATCTAGAAGCATTACATCGGCCATAACTTAGAACGCATGGCAGTTGGTTTGAAGTGGTTCCAAAAGACTTGGAACAAACACACATAATTAGTACTTAACACCCAGAGGAGAAGCAGGACAAAAAGGTGGGAGAGTAACTGCCATAGAATGAATGAACAAAAGTTCTTGTGAACAATAACCTATCCAGACTAGCAAGAATCTGATTAGCCAGAAACACTGCACTACCAAACATGCATTAGAGAGAAAACGATTAAACATGACTTTTTTTCTCTTCTAGTTATAAGGTCAATGTAAAACATTGTGAAATCCTGATGCTGCTTCCACATTAAAAAACAACATACTAGATTCAGCAACTGTGACTCTCGTATCACCAGAAACGTTTACATGCCTAAACTGTTTGGGTCTCCAACATGATGTATTAAACAGAGCGACAGAAAGAAATATCAGGATTAACAAAAACAACATATCGTATTTCCATGTCTTCAATGTTAAATAGACCCTCCCTCACTGTCTTAGTGTTTGTATCTCCAGCAGAAAACCCCATTTACAGCCCTGTATTGACCTGGCCTCCTCAAGTGGAAAATGTACAAGAGAAACAGATCCATGGCGGTCAGATCCAGGCAGGGTTGCAGGAAACACTAACCATGTTTGACAGCGGCTAATCTACTGTGGTTGCTAAATGGTTAAATGAAGAATAATAACAGGGAAATGGATACCAGGCAGGGTTAATCCTATGGTGTTTAAATCTAGATTGAGTGAAACAGGGTAGTGTTCAGTAAGGTACACTGTAGCAAAATGTTCTGCAACATAAACAAACACTGGGTGTTCTTACTGGTTCAGTGTAGTATCTCCCCGTTTTAAATCGTTTTCCCTACTGCACACAACCCAGATGCCCTGGCCTGCACCATAGAAAAGAAGAGAGTTCTTATTGCCATAGCTGACCATAGCAAAAACTAGGTTAACAACATGCATCCCTGTAAATGGACCCGCAGCAGGGTTTAACATATGCATCATCCCTCTATAAATACACAGTTGATGCTATTAGTATGCTGCTATAGGATTTTCTCTGCGAAGTCAAATGTTACACATCTGGGCCAGTGGGATCAATAACGCTTACAAGAGGACTAGGCATTCATCCATACGCTACACTTAGATCAATACCTACTAGGCCTATACACCAGAGATAGTCCCTAAGATATCTGGTGTTTTTACACATCCTCTTATTCACGGTGGTTCTACATGTAACTAAAACAGTCAGACAGAGCATACTACTACTGTATAAAGTAAGCTGACAATGCTGCTCAGCACTTGTATCCATTAAGATCACATCCTAAAAGGCTCATGATCACACCAAGTGTGTGTTAGAATGTGTGCACGCATGCGCCGTGTGTGTCACCCAAACACCCAGTGTCTACACAACACAAGAGAACACCTCCCCTACTGTTTGTGCGACCTTTCTCACTGCAGGGTAGTTACTGGGGACCTGCTTCCGCGCTCAACGCACTCTGCACAGAAGGCCTCGTCTAAACCAAGGAACCAAGGCCCATCTGTGAGTGTTGGCTGCATCAGTACGCATGTGTCCGCTGGGGAGGAAGAGGGAGGGAAGGCTGCCTGGCCTGCCTGCGTGTGTCTGGCTTTCACACTCTACACTGATCACACTGGGCCCCAAACAGATGGAAGATCAATAAGTGCCCGGGCCAGGCAGAACGGCCGGTGGTATGCAAACGCAGACCGAGCCCTGAGCCCTCAGAGGAAATCAACCAGGGTGTGAGGAAGAGGGGGGGGGGGGGGGGGGGGGGGGGGTATATGATGGACGCAGGGAATGGGCAAATCACAAACTGGAAGCAGTGATTAACATGGTGGGCTGAGTGAGGACCTGAGAAGCACAAGCTAAGACTTGGAGGCATGAGACATGAGCCCTATACTATGAATGTAGTTAGAGGAGTTAGCGAGGTAACTTTGGTCAACTCTAAGTTCAACTTTGGATAACCGGTACAACAAATGTGGCTCACCTTTTAGCCTGGTAAATTGCTATGGCAACGAATCCTTCAGATCTAACCAGCTACGGGTTAGGCTAACTCAGGGCTCACTACATTTGTCCTGGATGAAGTGTCTGAGCTGCGAGTTGACGACCAATGAAATGATTCCCTCAATCTCGCAAAGATTGCATCATCATCCTCTTCATTTGAAGAAGACAACTGATTAAATATTGTATTATTCAAATGTGTTTTTGGATGTATATTTTGTTAATTATTAAATACCTATCACATTACACATTTAGTAATAACAGGTGTCTGTGCATTAATAAGCACATCAAACTAACAAAATAAAGACTGCACTTCTAAAGTGAATTTTGTAAGAAATTGTAATAGATACTGGAAACTTGTTATAACAACTTTTCAACATAAGCTATCCTTTGTACAAAATGCACCCACCCCCTCTTTTCTCTCAGACACATTCTGCTCCCATCAGATACCAACCACAGACACACACACACACACACACGCAGAAAAGGCCCCTGCAACAACAACACGCATACACATTCTTTCCTAGGTTGGGAAACGAAGACAATGAACAATGTTAAGAGCCAATGGAACGTCGACACCAGGCCCGAACAGGACTACCCACGACCCAGATCGACCAATCCGACGAACAGACTCCCAGAATATACATACGTCATTTTACTGTATAAATGAACTGCACACTATGTTTCGGCCTCTCTCTTCCGACGGTTCCATACGAGCTAGACGAAAGGGGCCGTGCAGCACGATTTGCCAGATATCTTTACCTTTGAATAAACTGCCTTTATTATACCTTATCCACCTCGTCCAATGTCTCAACTTGGCCTCCTGTCTCCAATAACGATTTATCAACAATTTGCATGATACCTTGTCTTCCATTTTGAATTAGGCACAGGTGAAAACGTGGCACTGACTTACCAATGGATTGATGTTTTAGCATTGTCTCAATGAAGAGTTCGGCATTCGACTAGCCACGTGCGACATGCATGCACAGTTAAAAACCTGCTAGAGTTAGCGACAGGTGGACGAGCAATATCCACCGTCGTAGTACAGATCAAGTCTGAACTGGAATGGAAAGCTAACTGAAGCTAGCTAGCTTTAGAAAACCCTGAGTAGATCTAGCTTGCTTCGTAGTATACCCCGAGGGAGGCAGTGGGAGATACAGAACAGCTACTAGTTAACCCACCACAGTATCAGACACCAAAGAACTGTGTAGGATATACTAGCTAGCTGTACTATGTACTAAAACAGGGACAATCCATGTGCTATGCAATGCATGAAAGCAGTCACGGTCCACATTGTATTCTGGTAACCATAGTAGTTTGGCTCAAATTATATTCTGATAACCATAGTAGTCTCATCGTCATAAAACTGCTTTAAAAATCTTTAAAAAGGCCATGTTTCATAAAAAATATATATACAGTGGGCTCCAAAATTACTGGCACCCTTGACTGGCAATGTACAAACAATACTTTTAAAAAATATAAACAATATAATTATAGAGATAAACTCAAAATACCAACATGTGAGAAATACTGTACTATATTAATGTTTCAATGGAACCTACCAAAATCATACAATTATTTAATACAAAATAAATTTCACCAAAATCAAGGTTTCATAATTATTGGCACTCCTCATTTAGTACTTAGTGCAACCACCTTTGGCAAGGATAACAACATGGAGTCTTTTCCTGTAAGGTTTGACAAGGTTAAGGAAAACATTTGGAGGGATTTTGGACCATTCCTTTATGCAGATACTTTCAAGATCCTTCACATTCTTGGGTTTGCGCTTATCAACTGCCCTCTTCCACTCAGCCCACAGGTTTTCGATTGGATTGAGGTCCGGCGACTGAGATGGCCATGGCAGAACATTGATTTTGTTGTCACAGAACCATTTCTGTGTGAATCTTGAGGTATGTTTTGGGTCATTGTCTTGTTGGAAGGTCCACCTACGGCCGAGTCCCAGCCTTCTGGCAGAGGCAACCAGATTGTCAACCAAAATTGCCTGATAATGAATTCCACCAATTATCAGGCAATTTTATGTCATCAATC
The DNA here is from genome assembly GCF_016432855.1 of Salvelinus namaycush. Classification (NCBI taxonomy): domain Eukaryota; kingdom Metazoa; phylum Chordata; class Actinopteri; order Salmoniformes; family Salmonidae; genus Salvelinus; species Salvelinus namaycush. The sequence goes on along the minus strand of NC_052339.1, from coordinate 16,125,293 downwards.
TTATCCAGTGCCCCTGGACCTCTGGAATTAAAACAGCCCCAAAACATCACTGACCCACCACCATATTTCACCGTGGGTATGAGATGCCTCTCCTTGTATGCATCTTTGTGTCGATGCCAAACATGCCGATGCTGTATCTGACCAAAACGTTCAATTTTGGTCTCATCTGACCAGAGCACCTTCTTCCAGTCATAATTTAAATTACATTTGGCAAACTCCAAGCGCTCTCGTCTGTGTCTTGGGGTCAGAAAGGGCTTTCTTCTGGCAACCCTTCCAAAGAGCCTGTGGTTGTGACGTCTGATGGTGCTTTTTGAAACCTGGTGACCCCAAGACGCCACCAAGGCCTACAATTCTTTCACAGTGATTCTTGAGGATTTTGTTGCTTCTCTCACCTTCCTCCTCCCTATCCTGGAGGGCAAAATGCATTTGCGTCCTCTACCCATGAGGTTTTCAACTGTTCCATATCTTTTAAAACATTTTATTATTGCCCTGACAGTGCTCAGTGGATCTTCTTGTAGCCATGACCAGATTTATGAAGGACTACGACCATCTGACTCTTCTGAACTGCCAGTTCTTTTGTTTTCATCATTGTGTTGGATGACAAAGGGATATTGCATGCATGTTACCTCATTTCATTCCTGGTTTAATTTTGATTGATGTTATTTACAATAATCTTTAAGGGTGCCATTAATTGTGAAACTTTGATTTGGAGGACATTGATGTTTTATTAAATCAATAAATGATTTTGGTGGGTTCCATTGAAACATTAATCAAGTACAGTATTTCTCACATGTTGGTATTTTGAGTTTCTCTATAATTATATTGTTTATATTTTTTTTTAAGTATTGTTTGTACATTGCCAGTCAGGGTATGGCATTGTAAATTGGAGATGTAATTGATTATATATACTGCTGAGCTGAACGTGGGCCATAAAAACATGAAATAGAACATTGTCCTAGCTTGATGTAGAAACAGGTGAAAACTTTTGGAATGCTGAGACACTTGACTGCACCAGACGGCTGTGTGCGAGTTTGTTTCTTTTGACAATGACTCACCGGACTACAGCCATATAGTTTTGAACCTAGAAGAAGAGAGAGAGACAGAGTAGCCTTGGCAAGAAGGAGTCAGCTGAGATTGGAGTAAAGAATGTTGAGTTGGTCACAAAAACATGGTAAGCTACTGAGGTAGCGCTAGCTAGCTAATGCCTCCAGATGTAACTCGGAGGTGAAGCCTACTTTCTGAATTAAACAACAGAGTTGATACTAATAGAATTAATAGGGTTCACACACACACACACAGCTTTGCATACCCAGGAGCTCCAGCATGGGTGTAAGTCTTGCATGACAAGTCCTAGGAGGTCTGTTATAGCAACAACATGAAGGTCAAAGTAATTTATTGCACAAAATGAAGCAACTATTGATTAGGAAAGAAAAGGGCAGGCACAACTGCTCCGCTAATAATGCTGTGTTCGTAACCAAGAGGGAAGTGGGAATTTACCACCATAGAGTGGTGCCAATGAATTATACTCGTAAGCACACATTCCATAACTGTAGGTGGCAGTAAATTGCCATACTTGGCATTATACATGTTCAAACAACACACTCTAGATGGCAGTATACGCGCTTTCAGTTTGTTTGCCAACTCATAGAAGTAATAGAAGAAGAAAATGGACTACTTCAAAATGGAGATGCCAGTGCACTCACAGACGCCATAACGGGATATATACAGGTATGAAGATGATATCTATCACTCTCTATTTTTAACACATACGACTAGGAAAAATCTATATAAAATCTGAATGGCGTTTCAACTGGTAATTACTGGTGGGAAACTGGTCTATCATCCTGGAACTCTAAGTAGAAGGTGGGAATTTACCAGTTGTGAATTCATAAATACCAGTTGGAGGCATTCACGTGCTTGGAAAAAGTTGAAAAACACCCGATTGGCTGACGGCCAACAAGCTGTGTCAACCATAAACTAAAAGTACGGCTATCAGGCTTGTAAACAAATTATAGTGTTCAAAAACCATATTAATAAATTGCTTTTTTAAATAATGTTTTGTAGTTGCATTTAATTGCCAAAAATGCTGTTTGAGGTAATTTCCTTAGTAGGTGATGTCAGAGGTCACCATGTGGGAGAAGTTGGATTTCAAGGATGATAGACGAGAAAAACATAGAAATGCTGATAAATCGTGGCTGCCACTGAAAAATAAATTTAAAAAATAAATGTGCGCCGAGACTCGCTTTTAAGATCAAAGTGACAAGTTACAGCATCAGGTTGTCCGAGGAACCTCCAAGGTAACTAGCTAGCTTGTAATCCTTTCTCTTCTGCTGGAATCAATAAAGGAATTTCCACATATTGATCTGCCGTTAGAGAGATAGAGCAACAGCCTTTGGGTCAGCAATATTAAATATAGGCCAAGGATATAATTTGTTCTCCTTTATGAGGAGAAACAGTGCAATAAAAAAAATGGCACGTTCAACAGAAATATGAATCTATTCAGCTATGGTTGTGTACTGTCTGTATTGCAGGGCAAACAGTCCTATCCTATCTAAAAGGTACCATCTTACACATGAACTCTCGTTCCTTTGCACTGACGACCCGGTCACAACACAGCACGCCATTTCAATACAGGTTCAACACAAAACAGCCACATACAGATTATCCATACCATTCCCATAATGTAAGTAGGTGACAAGCTGCTTGCTGTAGACTTGGGGTTAAAGACATAAAGCTTTCTCCTTGAGACAGAGATAAAGCAGTAGGATCCCAGTGTGACCTTCCACACAGCACAGCCTGGCCAGTCTGTGTGGAGACATAAGAGCAGTGGTGGTGTGGTGCCATAATGTCCACTCACTAAGTCATGCATGTATTCATGTCAACCAACAGAGCAGAACACCAAGGACACCAACCTTTTCTATTTCCAGCCAACATGGTTGTGTCATGTCTCTCCTTTAAGTTAAGTCTGCTGGTGTAGCCTGGTCCAAAATCTGTTTGAGCTGTTCGGCACAAACATTGCAGTTGATAAGATAGCACAAACTGATCTGGGACCAGTCTACTGCTGTTGGGTTTTCGCTCTAGCATGCAAAAATATTAAGATATCTTTAACTTTATCCACCCACTCACTTTATCCACCCACTCACTTTATCCACCCACTCCTACATTCAGGAGTTACACAGCTCCTGTCCTGTCTGTTGACGTTAAGGCTTCTGTGACCTGTCTTTTTTCCCTGTTGGCCTTGCTGGCCCTCAAATTCATTACGATGACTGTACCCCAAATAATTACACATAAATACAGTTGAAGTCGGAAGTTTACATACACTTAGGTTGGAGTCATTAAAACTTGTTTTTCAACCACTCCACAAATTTCTTGTTCACAAACTATAGTTTTGGCAAGTCGGTTAGGACATCTACTTTGTGCATGACACAAGTCATTTTTCCAACAATTGTTTACAGACAGATTATTTCACTGTATCACAATTCCAGTGTGTCAGAAGTTTACATACACTAAGTTGACTGTGTCTTTAAACAGCTTGGAAAACTCCAGAAAATTATGTCATGGCTTTAGAAGCTTATGATAGGCTAATTGACATCATTTGAGTCAATTGGAGGTGTACCTGTGGATGTATTTCAAGGCCTACCTTCAAACTCAGTGCCTCTTTGCTTGACATCATGGGAAAATCAAAAGATATAAGCCAAGACCTCAGAAAAAAAATTGTAGACACAAACAAGTCTGGTTCATCATTGGGAGCAATTTCCAAACGCCTGAAGGTACCACGTTCAACTGTGCAAACAATAGCACGCAAGTATAAACACCATGGGACAACGCAGCCATCATACCGCTCAGAAAGGAGACGCGTTCTGTCTCCTAGAGATGAACGTACTTTGGTGCGAAAAGTGCAAATCAATCCCAGAACAACAGCAAAAGGACCTTGTGAAGATGCTGGAGAAAGAGTATCTATATCCACAGTAAAACGAGTCCTATATCGACATAACCTGAAAGGCCGCTCAGCAAGGAAGAAGCCACATCTCCAAAACCGCCATAAAAAAGCCAGACCCCATGTGCAGTTGCAAACTGTAGACAAAGACCGTACATTTTGGAGAAATGTACTCTGGTCTGATGAAACAAAAATAGAACTGTTTGGCAATAATGACCATTGTTATGTTTGGAGGAAAAAGGGGGAAGCTTGCAAGCCGAAGAACACCATCTCAACCGTGAAGCATAGGGGGTGGCAGCATCATGTTGTGGGGGTGCTTTGCTGCAGGAGGGACTGGTGCACTTCACAAAATAGATGGCATCATGAGAAGGAAAAATTATGTGGAGATATTGAAGCAACATCTCAAGACATCAGTCAGGAAGTTAAAGCTTGGTCGCAAATGGGTCTTCCAAATGGACAATGACCCCAAGCATACTTCCAAAGTTGTGGCAAAATGGCTTAAGAACAACAAAGTCAAGATATTGGAGAGGATCGTCACAAAGCCCTGACCTCAATCCCCCCCCCCCCCCCCCAAAAAAAAGCATGTGCGAGCAATGATCCTACAAACCTGACTCAGTTACACCAGCTCTGTCAGGAGGAATGGGCCGAAATTCGACCAATTTAATGTGGGAAGCTTGTGGAAGGCTACCCGAAACGTTTGACCCAAGTTAAACAATTTAAATGCAATGCTACCACATACTAATTGAGTGTATGTAAACTTCTGACCCACTGGGAATGTGATGAAAGAAATAAAAGCTGAAATAAATAATTTTCTCTACTATTATTCTGACATTTCACATTCTTAAAATAAAGTGGTGATCCTAACTGACCTAAGACAGGGAATTTTTACTAGGATTAAATGTCAGGAATTGTGAAAACTGAGTTTAAATGCATTTGACTAAGGTGTATGTAAACTTCCGACTTCAACTGTACATAGTGCATTTACATTCTCTCCTGACATCAGAGTAACAGTCTTTCCCACCAAACTCAACATGTATTCTCTTCCCAGACTTAAAAGACACTGAATCAAAAGAGATGAAATAGACTATCACAGGCCATCTGCTAGCCCCTACAGACTGAGCCAGCTACAGTGAAAGAAGCTAGTCCCAGAGTACAGATCAGTTGCACTCACTTCCTGGCATTGCAGCACCAAGTTAAACGAACCAGGCAACCAACGACAATAGTTCATAAAGCATAGGCATCCCCTGGTAAAGGCTCCTGCCATTTACTGTGTGATTGTTGTTAGTGTGTTTTATGTGTGAGTTTTGTGTGTTTGTACGTGTGTTTGCATGTGTGTGTCTGTGCGTATGTGTGAAAGAGCGAGAGAGAGAGAGAGAGCGAGTGAGACAGACAGAGACAGACAAACAGACAGGGGAATACTGTGGATGCCTGAAACAAACCATGCGCTCGCTACGGTAACAGGCTTTAATTTTGGTAATGGGCACTATGTGCCAAAGGCTCATTACATGGCCTTTGAAAAGTGTCCCTGGCCATGTTGAGGCTCGGAAAACAATTAGCACAGAAGCAGAAGGTAAATGAAGTGTAAAAGAAATCAGGGCTTGATGACCGAGTGAGTCTAGTCTCAGGTCTTATCTGAGGCTCTCTGAGGAAAGGATGGAAGCAGAGGGAGGGAGGGGTAATGAGGAGAAGGAAAGAAAAAAAAGTTCAATATGCCACATGCTATCTGGGTGTGTAAGCAAGCCAAGCCAAGCCAGCCCTGCCTTGCCTGGTGTCTGGGGGGGGGGGGGGGGCTAGGGTATGAACTCCACAGAGGGGATTGAGTTTGCGGACGGAGATTGCAGCAGACAGAGGGGTCACATGTGATCAGGTGAGACTGCTCTCCTCCCCTAGGGTACAGAGGTGGCAGTAAATTGTGCAGTGGAGGAAAAGGAGAGGACACAGTCTCGGCTGGCTGTTCTCAAGCCCCCCCCCCCCTCTCTCTCTCTGCCTCTCTTTTCTCTCTCTCTCTCTGACAAGCCCAAGGATCATCTCTGCTTTGTTGATTGATTAAAAGCGCAATCTGAGCAAACCTGGCCAGGAGTGCAATTACCGGTCCACCGGTTTGGGTGTCACTTCTGAGATGTGCTTGTCTGGGTGTGTGTATGTTTGAAATGATACCAGTGCCTCCACGTACCTAGTACACTCAGCAAGATGTTGAAGATTATCACCGCAAATGCCTTACATAAATTCCCTCTAGCTGTTTATCTCACCACAATATGCTTATTTGACTGGGACTGAAACTGCCTCATTCAATAATAGTTTTACAATACACATCCTCATATAGCATTTTTAAAGATCTGAGACGATTATCTTTGTTGGCCCCAATTGGCCCTTGAGGATGCCATGGATTAAATGTAAAACAATAAATAATGTAGATGTCCATTTCCTACACCATGTAAGCAACTCATAAGCCACCACAGCACTCAAGACAAAAACCCAGCAAATACGAGGATCTTCCAAGGCAGCCTAAATCATTTCAATAACACTTCATAGCTAGCCTGGACCCATAATTTGCAAGTCAGTGTTCCCAGACAACTAGGTTATGGAAAGACATAGGGTCTGCTCTGTTACCATAAGAATCATACATATTTCTATAATAATAATATTACATGTACTGTAATGCCATTTTGAGATGCTTTTATCCAAAGAGACTTACAGTCATGCGTGCATACATTTTACGTATGGGTGGCCCCGGGAATCTAACCTACATCCCTGGCCGTGCAAGCGCCATGCTCTACAGACTATGGATTCCGATTTTCACGAAAATCTAGCAAGTTTCAGTACCGGGAATAATTCATAATTATCCCGAGAGTCCCAAGAAATAGCACAAAAAAAAGCCTATTTAAAGCTATTCAAAACCAAGATATGGTCACTATGCCAGGGTTCTCCCCAAATAAGAGAGGTGCTGCGCCACCATGTCGGCTTGGCTGCGCCACAATGTAAAGATTTTAGTGCAAATTAAACTGATATTTAGTAATGATAGTTACTCTATCTTTGACTGCCAATGACAATGTTGTGAATTGGGAAACAGGCCATTCATGAATTCAGAGCGTTATCATGTTCCTAAATTAATTCAGCGCATTTCAGCAGTAGCGATCTCGACATAACCGACTAAACTCAACTTCACAATGGAGTTGAGCGGCGACTAGTGTGGCCAGACAGGAGCGCCGACATCACATAAAATGAGTATAGCACACAAACTTTGTAACAGCAGTCAAACAAAAAAGTCAATTGACCAAAGTTGCTAAGCTTGCTAGATAACCTCCTTCAACAAATGACAGAATATCTCCTATACTTGGCTAAATGGAGTTGATGATTATACAGATAGCAGATCAGTTCATGGATAATGGGAAATTAACAGTGGGAATAGTTTAAATATCTAAACCGGGACCAACTCGGTTTTAAAAATATCCATATCTACTCTCATACTGTTTGTTGATCACATTCTCTATCGAAGCTCTCAAATGGGCAGCAATACCAGACAGTGCATAAATAAGCAAATAAGTGCTTTGATAATGCAGCCTATGGATTACAGAATGAAGTTAGGAATTTTCATGAAAGACAGGAGTCAGGATGTTGGGTTTCAGTGTGACAGGAGAAGATAGAATTTTCACTCATGCCTGTCTGAATTGTTAACAGACGTCATGTATGCGACAGGGATGCATATGTAGTGAATTGTGCATAGGCCTATTAAATTTGGGAGTTTCTGAAGAGTCACAATGACAGCTCAAAGAGGCACATGTTCTTTTGTAGGCTATACTGTAGGGGTTTCCTGTAGGGTTTATTAACTGCATTCGAGTCGGTTGTACAGTCCAGCAGTATCAATTATGTGTGTGCTTTTAATTTATGGCGACTTTGTGTGAAGTAAATACGGTAGGCTAAAAGCTTCCACGCGACAACCTATTCGGATAATGTGCCATTAAATGTTTTGCTAATCTGCTGCTGCGCATGTTGAGTATTTTGTGGAATTGCATTAGTGCAACATTGGGGCATTTTTTAAATTTATTTCCTGGGTCATTTTATTATTTTGGGAAATGTAAACAAAGAGTGTTCCCGGGAAACTCTCGGGATCCCGATTACCCGTGTTAATCTACTACCGACTGAGCCATACAGGAACACACTCTCTGGGTTCTTTATATCAACTCTAATAGAAATCCAGAAAGGTTTTAATCATTTACATGCACACACAAAAGACATGCTACACATTTAACTGATATGAGTGCCTGGGTGCCGTCCGTGGATATTAAAATAAGACATCTGACAGGAGGACGGGATGGCTTGCAGGAGAATTTTTTTTAGTATTTAATTGCACCAGAGATGGCAATTATAATGAGATTTAAAAAGCCATTTCCAATGGCAGGCAGGAGTAGTTTAGTGATGGTTTTAAGTGCAGAGGCAGGAAGAAGGTCACGTCACTGTTGCCATTAGTCCCTGAATAAAGATGCTAATGAAGGGTTTGACTTACTGCACTCCACTGTGGCTACTGCCTTCATAAAAGGTTCCATTAGATTCCCTCAGTCCAGCGTTGAACCAAGGCTTTTTAAGCCAGCTAGATCCAAGCGACTAAAGTGTGCTAAAAAGCTAAATAATATCAGATATTTTTAGGTAAACAACACTATAATGTCAAAATTGAACTGGCTCTAGGGAAAGATGCTTTGCTATTCACTTCACAGAGGCTATGGTTGGCGATTTTACATTATTCTACTATACTTTTCTTTACTGTACTGTTGAATTCTAGCTTGAAATATACGTATTCATGTTACCATACCAGAACCTATTGATTACTTTACATGTATAAGGAGTGTTGGAGTCAATGGAGGGTGGATGAGAAGTAGGTGTATGGAAAGTTACTGAGTGAGACAAGGGGGAGTGCAGAAAGTTTACATTCTGTTAAACATGTTATTGTTACTGTAAATATCATGGTTCCTAAAGAGGGAGGCACTGACAAGTTAGAGAGGGGTGAGGAATTCATCCCGAGGTCAGGTCATATGAAGTGAGAAGGAACAGTCCTATTACACACACAGACTTCCACGCCCACGAAGGTTCGAGGCAGTCAGGCAGGGAGAGGAACCAATTAAGGTCCTGATTAGCAACAGTACTTTGCTGTGCTGTACTGTCCAAACTTGTGAAACATAGACATCTACGATTGGTACAGATTTGGTCCGGTCCAACCAAATTTGCTCCTGTTTTGGGGGCAGAGCTCATTAGAATATTTTTTTATTTAACTAGGCAAGTCAGTGAAGAACAAATTCTTATTTACAATGACGGCCTAAGAACTGTGGATTAACTGCCTTGTTCAGGGGCAGAACAACAGATTTTTACCTTGTCAGCTCGGGGATTCGATCTAGCAACCTTTCAGTTACTGGCCCAACGCTCTAACCACTAGGCTACCTGCCGCCCCATAATACCCAAAGATACAAAGGATGAAATCTTATAGTAGACTACTCCAAGTGGATTCATGGAAATAAATATAGAACTGCAACAGCAACCCTGATATTCTGCTTAACAACTGCACACAGCCCTATGGAATAGCTTCAGTTATCTATCCTACTCAGGATTCCTCAACTTATTCCACCCTCGGGAACAGTGGGTGTTGACCAAAGGGAAAACATTAACCTTACAAGTCATGGCTAAACTAGACCCACATTTTTACTTAACTTTGTCTCTTAAGAACAAGTAACCAGTTTAATAGATGTGGAGGCTATTGAAACCACAAAGTCATTGATAGTTCATTGTCGTCTTGTTGTATGAAATTGATCTAACACACCCATCTCTCACTAGCCTGGGAAAAATAACATGTGGAAAGACAGAGCCAGTCGCAATGTGAAACTTAAAACCCTTCTTCCAAGAAATGTACAGTGTTTAGTGTTCCAGGATAACCACCACCTCTTGGGGGCCTCTCCTTCCTCAACAGGAAACCCCATTGACTTATTGGCTCTCAGTCTCAAGAGCAAAACATTAATCCGAGTTCACTCAGGGATAAAACCTTTGCACCTCAGATGCATTTTCTTTGCTAACGGTTTACACATTTTCAATTATCTACTAGCCAAGTAGTTAAAGCCATTAGATTTCTCAATCATCAACATACCCTTTATTGTCCTTTTGGTCAAATTGTAGACGCTACAATTATTATGCTTAAACATGTGAGTTTGAGTACTCCATGACTTACTTACTTAAATGAATTGCTCTTTGGGGAGCATAGGTCATTCACAAACATTCTTATGTACTGCATGCTGCAAAGTAATGTTTGTTTACACTTGTAGAGAAGCATGCACAAGTCCCAACACACACAGCAACGGATTAGACAACAGCAAGTTTTCTCCAATGTCTCAGGAAGTGATAAGTTGACCCTTGCCTATAGCCTGCACATTCCACTGGAACAGGCAGCAGAAGTGAACAGTGAAATGACCATGTGATGTCCACATGATCTCTATGGTGTTAGTTAGCGGAACAGAACACTTGTGGATGGTATTACGCAATAGACTTTACATTCAGTCCATAATGAATAAGAAATACTCCTGGTAAAATAGGATTTCCTAGACTGATCCCTCCCTCGTATTTGCAAGCGTGTTTGTGGTTGTTGCATTTATAATAAAGTGTATCATTTAATTGATTTAAGTAATTCCATACACAGTAGTGATGGATTTCATAATGGAAGAAAAATGGGCATGTATAATGGAAACATGATAAATAATTTAGTTTTGATTCAATACCAGGTGAAGCATAAAGCCAACAATACAGCAATAGACATCCATTGCCTGGGTTTGACTCAAGAAAGCAACAGTTTGCCTTGCAAAACAATAAGGTCTATTTGAATATTATATCCCATTTTATTATATTCCATTCTATTGTATTATTTCCAAAACACATCACAACAACAAACTACATACACTCTAACTCAAAACAAACAAACCAACACCCACAGGATAAACTTTGCCCCAATAACTTCTCAAGGCATCCCTTTTGTCCACAGTGAAAAAACATCTGAAAATCTCTGCCACAACAAAATATCAATAAACCATTATTCAACGTTAACTTAGCATTATTTTTAACTGTCTTGCAAGTATGATGGGGTAGTTGCTGTGATAAAGCAGATTTTTTTCAACAACTGTTTTAGTGGGAAACATAAAGATCTATTCCTCATACAAGCACACCAAAACAAGCTCTTTGTATTGGTAAAGCACCTGAATTATAAATACATGACAATAATGTAATTTATACTGTCAATAATGACACTTATTTCGATATCGAATACATGCAACATGTGATAACAGTGACACAGCAGCAAAAATGCGAATTAACGTTTCTGATACAGCAGTATTTGATAGAGCAGAATAACAATGCATTTACAGTAGCCTTATACCTCGATATCCGGGAGATCCTTGCTCAGCATTCTAGACATTGCCTTTCGAAGAAATGTGAGTTGTCAAAATAAAAATGGACGTGCGAAACGCAAACTATGTTGTATGCTATCAGTGACCTGTTTGATTTCTTGATGCAATATTTACAATCGCCACAATAGTTTGGAGCAGACCAACCGAGCGCAGCTAACGTTATCTCGGAATCTCCTACCTGACTAGTATCTGTCTTAATTCTATATTTTCTAAATGATTTGTTACCAAGTCATTGGCGTTTCTTTTGGCGATTTATAGCCTAAGCTTGATATGGATAACGTTAGTTTCGAAATGATACTGACTGGTTGTTGTTATTCTTGCTTCGTTTAGGACCATACGGAATTGAGGAATCGAAAAAAAGTTCAGAAGCGAAACTTGGAACACTGGTTTCTAAGCTTGCGAAACAGACCAAATTGACTTCTCAAAAAACGGCCTAGTCAATGAGAGAAGTTAACAATCTTCCTTGGTTATTAGTTTTCTAGAAATCTAAAGGCACAACTTAGATTCGAGCCAATGTCTTAAGTAGTTGAACATGTTATTACGCGAACCCCGTGAAAGTGGAAAAACTGACACGTTGTAATATCTGACTTTGATTTGACTGCCTGCACATGTGCAGTTCGTCGCGAGACGACGACGTGAGTTTAGCTATGTTGTGTTCAAGACAACCGGGAACTTGGAAATCATGACTTCAGTGATCTTCAGGTCAGAAAGTCGACCTTTAGAAAGAGGCCCGAGTTTGAATTCCGAGTTGGATGACCTTTCAAAACGGTTCCCAGATGTCTTGAATGTACTGAAGTCGGAGATTTCCGAGTTCCAAGTGTTTTGAACCATAAGCTAACGTCACCATGACGTCACCTATAGTGTGATCGGGGATTTTTTTGGAGAAGCAGTTTTTGCCTACGTTCGAAGTTCCACCTCGTGCAGCGTGCGGAAGTTGGGGTACGGAATACATATTAGGAACTCTCTCATTCCTCCTTCTCAGACGTCCCCTCCCCTTGCCGTGTCTCAATCCTGCACAAGTCTAGTGTCACTCTTCCTCTTCAAGCCTCCCTTAATCAAATATCAACACACTAGAGACTAGTCAAAGTCAACACCTCCTTTTCAACCATCACCCTAGCATTGGTCACTTATCACCACTGTTCTAGTCAAGCCACAGTTCTTCTCACCCCTTACCCTTGCACTCTTTTATTCACAATTGGCCGAAATACAAGCTAAAAGCAGATTATTACATTTTTCTAAGAACCCCAAAAAACTGAGGCAGTGGGAGAACCTATTCATGTAAATACATTAACTAGCTACCTACACTTAGTAGGCCACTGTGTATAAGATGCTTGCTAGATAACTTTACTCTATAGCTAAGTGAATCAAATATCATTAGCTAGATATAACTTCCTATTAGCTAGCTTACTTGATGTATGTATCATTGTAAATTAAAAGCACAAGCCCCATACATTTGTAGCCATAGAAGGGGGTGAAAGGACTGCAGCTCCAGTTGTCGGAGAAGTGAGAGAGTAGGCAACTGAATAGGACAGATATTTGTATTTATTATGGACCCCATTAGCTGCTTCCAAGGCAGCAGCTACTCTTACTGGGGTCCAGCTAAATGAAGGCAGTTATACAATTTGAAAGACATTACAATACATTCATAACAGATTTCACAACACACTAAGTGTGTGCCCTCAGGCCCCTACTCCACTACCACATATCTACAACACAAAATACACGTGTACGTGTGTGCATAGTGCGTATGTTATCATGTGTGTGTATGCATGTGTCTGTGCCTATGTTTCTGTTGCTTCACAGTCCCAGCGGTTCCATAAGGTGCATTTATATCCGCTTTTTTTAATTTATTTACTGCTTGCATCAGTTATCTGATGTGGAATAGAGTTCCATGTAGTCATGGCTCTGTGTAGTACTGTGTGCCTCTCATAGTCTGTTCTGGACTGTTCTGTCGTTGTGAATCAATAATGGTAGCCTGCTGTATTGCGCTAACAAATGTACAAAGTCCTGTCCATTTTGTTGGTAAAACATTCAACAGTTTATTTTTCTTACACATCCAAAAACTATCCGCTATGCCTATGTCTTTTTTTTATTTTTAGAATTGATAAAAATGGACTTACATTAGTTATTCTTCCGCATGACCCTCTCACATATGTGATTACGCCTTTGTCACCAAATTTTCAAACCCCTGCAGTTTCTAATAGCCAAATGGTGTGACACTCTACTGTTGTATTCCCTAAATCTATCCCTTTATCTTGAGAACTATAGAAGCATTCATATTTTCCATTTACCACAGTATGTCTATTATTTTGAGGTCCATCCCATTTTGTTCTGATGTCATAAACAGCACATTCACTTTCTCCCTCACAAGTTGTATTTATTACCATATTTCCTTTAGTGCTACCTAGTGCTTTTCTGCATTCTATATTACACCAAGGATTGTAGTATTTTCTCTTATTACATCGATATTTTTTTTATTTTTTTTTACATTCTTCAAACGTCGCAGGTTCAGGTACTATTAGTAGATCTGACATAGGAGATTTGCTACATAAGATGCAATTATCCATTCTATGTTTCTGTGCCGTGTACTGAGCCCACTTATACCAGTCATGTTGTGATGCTTTCCTAAATTCTGGGTCAATGTTTAACCCTTTCATGTGTGAGTTCCAAATATCTCTAACAGGCTGACTACACCGCTCACGTCGCGTGCGTGAGAGGTGCAAAATAAATGTAGAAATCTATGTTATTAAATTATTGCACCCACACTGCTCGCGCGCGCCAATGAGCGTCTGCGTTGCCAAGGGCTAAAATAGAAATCAGTTCTATTTCTGAAGCAGATCGCGCTGCAAGTCCTGCCTCTCCCATCTCCTCATTGGTTTATAGAAGCAGGTACCCACGTGCCATCTCCTCATTGGTTATACCCACGTGGGTGACTGAAAGACAAACGAGGTCAGTGGCGGTAATGCACCTAATTTATGAAAGTTGCCAATCGCAATATAAAGTCAAGAGAAGAAAAAGCCTGGAAGGAAGAGAGATGACCAGAAACAATTCGGTTGACCGTTTTATGTGTGGATTAATTGGCGGAGCAGAGGACCTTGTGCATTTCAGGTAAAATAAATACTCAATGTTTATATCTGTTGATGGAATTTACAGGTTTAAAAGACTGACTAGAACATTCCACCCTGAAGCTATCTAATTGTATGAAATTGATTAGAATCATAACATTATAATCAATTACGTGTGTAGTGTTAGTCAGTAAAATTATAATAAATGATGTGTGTAGTTTTAGTCATGATGTGTGTAGTTTTAGTCAGAATTAGGGTAAAACAATATAACAATATGTCTCTAAAGTCTCTTAAACACAGACTGTCTGAGCAAGATTCGGTGCCAACCTTGGCTGGGGCCCACTGAGAGTACTTCCCAGGGTCTCCCTATCTTGAGGGACGACGGGGAGTGATTCTCACGGACTCCCCTAATTTTTGTCGGCTGGGTAGCAGGACAGTGTGTGCATAGGATACCTAATGTTTGTGTGTGAAAGTATGTGCGTAAGAAGCCAGTATAAAATGAATGGTTTTGTACAACTAAGCAGCGCTCTCGTAAATAAACTTTCTGACTATCGTAGCTGGGCCTCGTCTGATTCATTTCAACCAGTTTATTTCAAATCCTGGGTTTCAGACTGAGTAGTTCATTGAATTGGGTTTATGAACATTGAGAACATAATTCTCGTAACAATATCCCAGGACAAATTAGCTAGCAACAGCAAGCTTGCTAAATAGGACAAATTAGCTAGGAAGTGCAAGCTAACTAGCTAAATTGCCATAAATGTTTAATTCTTTTTTTTTTTTTTTTTTTCCACCTTTATTTAACCAGGTAGGCAAATTGAGAACACGTTCTCATTTACAATTGCGACCTGGCCAAGATAAAGCAAAGCAGTTCGACACATACAACAACACAGAGTTACACATGGAGTAAAACAAACATACAGTCAATAATACAGTGAAAAATAAGTCTATATACAATGTGAGCAAGTGAGGTGAGATAAGGGAGGTGAAGGCAAACAAAATATATATATAAATAAATAAAAATATAAAAAAGGCCATGGTGGCGAAGTAAATACAATATAGCAAGTAAAAAAAACACTGGAATGGTTGGTTTGCAGTGGAAGAAAGTGCAAAGTAGAGATAGAAATAATGGGGTGCAAAGGAGCAAAATAAATAAATAAATACAGTAGGTAAAGAGGTAGTTGTTTGGGCTAAATTATAGATGGCTATGTACAGGTGCAGTAATCTATGAGCTGCTCTGACAGCTGGTGCTTAAAGCTAGTGAGGGAGATAAGTGTTTCCAGTTTCAGAGATTTCTGTAGTTCGTTCCAGTCATTGGCAGCAGAGAACTGGAAGGAGAGGCGGCCAAAGGAAGAATTGGTTTTGGGGGTGACCAGAGAGATATACCTGCTGGAGCGTGTGCTACAGGTAGGTGCTGCTATGGTGACCAGCGAGCTGAGATAAGGGGGGACTTTACCTAGCAGGGTCTTGTAGATGACCTGGAGCCAGTGGGTTTGGCGACGAGTATGAAGCGAGGGCCAGCCAACGAGAGTGTACAGGTCGCAGTGGTGGGTAGTATATGGGGCTTTGGTGACAAAATGGATGGCACTGTGATAGACTGCATCCAATTTATTGAGTAGGGTTTTGGAGGCTATTTTGTAAATGACATCACCGAAGTCGAGGATTGGTAGGATGGTCAGTTTTACAAGGGTATGTTTGGCAGCATGAGTGAAGGATGCTTTCTTGCGGAATAGGAAGCCAATTCTAGATTTAACTTTGGATTGGAGATGTTTGATGTGAGTCTGGAAGGAGAGTTTACAGTCTAACCAGACACCTAGGTATTTGTAGTTGTCCACATATTCTAAGTCAGAGCCGTCCAGAGTAGTGATGTTGGACAGGCGGGCAGGTGCAGGCAGTGATCGGTTGAAGAGCATGCATTTAGTTTTACTTGTATTTAAGAGCAATTGGAGGCCACGGAAGGAGAGTTGTATGGCATTGAAGCTCGCCTGGAGGGTTGTTAACACAGTGTCAAAAGAAGGGCCAGAAGTATACAGAATAGTGTCGTCTGCGTAGAGGTGGATCAGAGACTCACCAGCAGCAAGAGCGACATCATTGATGTATACAGAGAAGAGAGTCGGTCCAAGAATAGAACCCTGTGGCATCCCCATAGAGACTGCCAGAGGCCCGGACAACAGACCCTCCGATTTGACACACTGAACTCGATCAGAGAAGTAGTTGGTGAACCAGGCGAGGCAATCATTAGAGAAACCAAGGCTGTCGAGTCTGCCGATGAGGATGTGGTGATTGACAGAGTCAAAAGCCTTGGCCAGGTCAATGAATACGGCTGCACAGTATTGTTTCCTATCGATGGCGGTTAAGATATCGTTTATGACCTTGAGCGTGGCTGAGGTGCACCCATGACCAGCTCTGAAACCAGATTGCATAGCGGAGAAGGTATGGTGGGATTCGAAATGGTCGGTAATCTGTTTGTTGACTTGGCTTTCGAAGACCTTAGAAAGGCAGGGTAGGATATATATAATGATTTTCTACCTGTCCCAAAATTAATATAATTGGTTCAGTTTGTTTTGATATTTTAACCTGCGTGTCGTGATCGCGTTTGATGTGGGGGGACAAAATACATTTATGCAATATGGCGCACGCGCGTAGCCCGGTTTGGGTTCCGTAACGGTCGCCACAGCGTGAGTTTTTCTATGTACGTGATGTTAGAACGTTCTCTCCGTTCCAGAATGTGATTGTTACTCAACAGTACATTTAATCCGCGATGTCCTAAAAACAAGGCACTTAGCCTGTTTTAATTTATAGGCTGTTTCAACTTCAATTTCAAATGATTTTCTAACAAGTTTTATTTTCTAAGAACAGTTTGAATTGAGGTCTGTTCCGCCTCCTCATTCATTCACATAAAAATAGTCCTTTTTACTTTCGCGGAAAATACATTTTTGGAACATTTCTGACCCGGACAAAATTCCCCAAGCACTTCCCAATTGTTTTCATGCATTCCGATTCTTGCATAGATTGTAATGTGCACATATTATGTGTGTACAATACTTTTTTGAAGGTTGTACTGATTATGATGAGCTAAGCTAATTCCAGCTGTGTGTAGCCGAGTTTTTTGACATATAATGCATTCTGGGTTTTACGTAATCGTCTGTTGGACCAAAGATGTTATAACAAAATTAGATGAGTAAGGGTTCACAAATTTTGAGGAATTCCGGAAATTAATGGTGGGATGTGAACGATGGTGGACGACACCCCCCCTTGAACATGCATACTATTAAGAGACCAAACTCATCTTGTCTCCTCTTGTTATCTTTGGTTTCTGTGAGGGGAAAAAAAAGCATGGCAGCGCGCAGAAACTACCCAATGTCGGATTACTTTCGATTTCTAGAGTGTTTTACTCAATTATTTTGATCAATGGTGAGCTCACCTGTGATGTGATTAATTATAAATAGTAATTTATATTAGCTAATTCATATTGTACTTTGTCAGAGAGAGTTATACAAATATAACCGCTTGAGTTACATCAATCTTTCCTCAGTTAGTGCTAGGACTAATTTAGCCCACATTTTCCGGTTTGGATGATTGTGTTATGCTGTAGCTACTTCTGTGAATGTCTGAACATTGCATCCAAAAATAAACGGCTCATATTCAGGACATAACTTTGTAAGGACTGTGTTTGTGCAAAATCTTTCTGAAAAAAGTGTGGCCAGCTCAAATGCTGATTGTTGTGTCAAAATTGTCCGTTCTAAATAAGCGTTCTAATCACACCGGTTTGATCGTAGCTACAGGGACCACTGTAGAATGATCACACCTGTGTGTTGGTACGTGTGGTAAGGTGATTTCTTCATTTTGACCATTCTTTTAGGTAAAAGAAGTCCAATTTCTTTGTGTCCCTTTCTTGTGGCACTGCCATTGTCCTGGTTGTTATACTAACACTAGTAAGGGTTGTTTGGATAGTTATCATTAGTTTTACTGATGCTGTAGCTCTTTTTGGTCTTGTCAGGGGCTCTGGGTTAGGGTTTATCAGAATAATCATTACATTGTTTCCTTCTGGTCTCTCATTAATTATTCTCATAACGTATTCTTCCCCTTCCTGTTGATTAAGGTCATTCATAGTAATTTATCACTCATCTATTCCTCTATTTACTTTTGAAGTTACACCCTTCATTACCCCAAATGACTTCACCTACCACTGGATGATGGTTCCATCCACATAGCGCTCTTTCTGGTAAAGGTTTACTTCTCCTGATCTTAAACGATTTCCTAATTGCAATTCCTGTCATTATTTGGGCTGAGATGAGAACACTAATCCTACTCTTTTCCAAAGGAGATTCAGAGGAAACCTGTTTTCTTATTCTACGTTTGGCATGCTGTAGGTGGGTCTGTTACCGTTTCTTCTAAGTTCGTCAATGTTGCTGTCCAGGGCAATCCTTCATCATTCAGCTGGTCTGGTTTCACTTGTCTGTGCAGAGGTCCATTCAAGGGCTGAGAAGTCGATTGCAGGGAAATATCCTCCCCCTTCTTCCGGTGGTATTCCTCCCTCCAATCAGAACGGGCTTCCGTCAGAGAAAGCATCGATTTCAGGGAAGAGTATTTCCCATTCTTCTGCTGGCATTTCTTTGTCCCATTGGAAAGGGCTTCCGTCAGGGGTATCTGCCATAGTAGGTATATCATCAGGAGTAACAGGCATGTCACCCCCCCCCCATCCCTGGTCTCTCTGGCCCCTCAGGAGAGAATATCCGTTGACTGCAGGTTTTTGCACCTGCTTCGTCCTCTGCTTCCTTCTGGTTCCCGCTGGGCGCATCAGCATCCTGGCTCCTGCCTGGCCACCTCATAGGGACTTTCTCTCCTCGGCTGGTTCCACTTCCACCGGAACACTCGGATGTAGACCAGATCCCCTGGTATTACTAGACAAGGACCCTCCTGTCCTGGTTCAGGCACCTGCTTCGGTTCCTGGAGATAAATAGCTTAGTGTATCTCAGTTAGTTGTTTCACATATGCTTTTAACTTTTCCTGCAATTATTCTAATGAGGGACCTTTGTAGAGCCTTCCTAGAGTTGGCATGGGTCGACCTGTAAGCATTTCATGCAGACTTAGATGCGTGCTTCTGTTAGTTTCCATGTGACAGCTCATTAAAGCAAGTGGTAGTGCATCTACTCAGTTAAGCCCTGAAGCTGCACAGATCTTATTTATCTTAGCCTTGAGGGTTCCATTTGCCCTTTCAACCATCCTTTGTGACTGGGTATGATAAACACATCCCAGTCTTTGCTTCATTCTTAACTTTTGTATTAATTAATTTGACAATGTTTTGCACAAATGCTGATCCATTATCTGAGCTGATTTCTGAAGGTATTACAAACCTAGGAATCACTTCTCTGATTAAAAACTTTATTACTGTCCCTGCTCCCTGATCTGCTGATGGTATTGCTTCTATCCATCTGCTAAATCTGTCTATGATAACTAGTATGTATCTTTTGCCGCGCACTGGTTTTATCATATCCACATAATCCATTACAATGTGTCAAAGTGGTCCTTCTCGGACCGGTATGTGGCCTATGGGTGTAGGTACTCCTGTACGTATGTTATTTTGCGCACATACTTCACATTTCATCAATACTTCATCCATTGTTGCCTGTAGGTATGGTGACCAGTATCCTTGTTTTTTATGTTTTCTTATTACCACCCCTCTTGCTCAATGGTCTAGACCATGTGCATCATTAATAAGCAAGTTTAACAAGGTAGTAGATGCTACTTTGGCTCCATCATGGGATCTCCATATTCCTTTCTTGTCTATGGAGGCTCCCCTTTGTTTCCACGTAGATTGTTTGTAAATCCCAGCTCGAGATTGGACTTGAATTAGAGACGTGGGAGACGGTAAGGATACAAGACTGCTGTTAGTATTGGAACAATACATTTAGAAGCCTTTTTTGCTGCTTCATCTGCTGCATTGTTTCCCTTAACAACAAACTAATTTCCTTTCTTATGTGCCTGACATTTTATGATCGCTAATTTTCTAGGATACATCAATGCCGTCATCAACTTCACAATTTGTGCGTGATGTTGTATGGGTGTACCATCACTTTTCTTAAATCCTCTCTGTTTCCAAACTGCTCCAAATAAATGAAATACTCAATGTGCGTATGCTGAATCAGTATAGATATTAACTGTCTTTCCTTTCCCTAGCACACATGCTGCAGTCAATGCCTTAAGTTCTGCCAATTGGGCTGAACATGGTTGAGGACAATATTCCGATTTTTCCTTTATGAAATCTTTTCCTTGTTTTCTTACCATTGATTATCTTGCATGATTCCCTGTATAGTCTTTATAAATGGAGCCGACTACAAAGTCATTTCCCAAATCAATCCCTTCCCTGTCTTGCAATAGTATAGATTCAAGATCTGGATGCAATTTAGTCAACGTTAGAGATTCTGCTACACAATCATGTGCTTTCTCTTCAAATTCCAATGGAACTCTTTCAGCTGGATTTACTGTGTTACATATTTTAATGGAAACATCTGGATAGGTTAATAGGGTCATGTACTCCAAAGTTCTAGCATGGTTTAATACAACATTTCCCTGTTCTATCAGCTCCACTATCTTATGATGTGTATTTATTGTTACAGGGTATCCCCTGGTTATGGTTGACGCCTTATCATATGCATAATGTAATGCTGCCAACCCTTGATAACACGATGGATAACCTTGAGCTACTGGATCTAATTTAGTACTGTAGTATGCAATTGGCGGTTTCCTGCATAAGTACTGCTGCTGCAAATCTGTCACACCTATTTGCTACATACAGTAAAAATGGTTTGTTGTAATCTTGGGCCGCTAGGGCTGGTGCTGTTTACATTTCCTTTTTTAGTGTCTCAAATCCAATCAGAGCATCAGTATTCCAGTCTAGTTTTGCCCTAAGATCAAGTTGTCCTGCTTCATTCATTATTTCTCGCAAAGGAGCTGTTTTAACTACATATTCTTCTATCCAATCTGAGCTAAATCCAGTCATCCCTAAAAAGGGCATAATTTGAGCTACCATTTGTGGCAATGGTGCTTTGCTGATTTCTTCCAGCTGTCCCGGTGCTATTGCCTTGGTTCCATTCGCTATGGTTCTTCCTAGGTACTCAACCTGGGGCTGGCAGTACTGAAGTTTTGTTTTAGAGACTTTATGTCCTCCTTCTGCCAACCGTTGAAGTACTTTCACAGAGTCAGTATGACATTGTTCCAACGTAGAGGCACAGATCAATAGATCATCGACATACTGGATCAACGTTCCATCAAGCATCAATTCTTCCAAATCAGCTCTCAATATCTGATTGAACACGTGGGGTGAGTGCTTAAATCCCTGGGGAAGATGAGTATACGTGTATTGTTTTCCTCTGTATGTAAACACAAACAAATGTCTGCATTCTTCCACCAGGGGCACACTATAAAATGCTCCGAACAAGTCAATCACTGTAAAGTACTTGGCATCTGGGGGAACATTTGTCAGCAGCGTGTGAAGGTTGGGAACTTCTGCAAGACAATCCAGTGCAATGTCATTAATTGCTCTTAGGTCATGTACCAATCTCCATTTTTTACCATTGGCTTTAAGAATAGGTAGCAGAGGTGTATTACAACGACTTTGTGTTTCTATCAGTACACCTGCTTTTATCAATCCTGCAATTGTCATGGTTATCCCTTCTTCAGCTTCTGGTTTCATGTGATATTGAGCTTTCCAGGGAGGCTTGGCATCAGATTTTACTTTGATGTTTACAGGACTTGCTGATTTCACCAATCCAACATCTGTGTCATGTCGTGACCATATCCCATCTGGTATGATTTTTTTCAATTTCCTGCCTTTGATCACTAACTAACCCTATTTCTTCATCTAACTGCACTTGCTGATTAGCTGTAACCTCTACTTCCCTTGGATCACCATTCATTACTGTTGTGGCCAGTATTTTAATAAAAGCCTTATCTTTGGAATGGAAAATCAATGGATTATCTGTTTTATCCCATTTACTTCCCTTGGCTTTCTTCATCATTGGTCCCAATTATTTTGCTGTAAATCCTTGATTTACCAACAATGTAATGTGAGGGACAGAGACGTTGTACCATCTTTGTACAAACTTTGATGCATCTCTGTCAGTCACATCCATTGCAGCTCTCTGTTTTCCCATTCTTATGCACTGTGACATAATTGGTACTGCCTTTCCATTTGCATTCATTGTCCAAAGTTGTTGTAACTTTGGGTCATACTGCATTGTGCAGTGTGGTACTCTGATTTTGCTCTACCAGCTTTAAGCATTTGAGCCTGAATAAACCTTCCCCATTTCCCTATAGTTATATTTATTTCTGCCTCAATGTTCCCTGACCAATACACATTAGCTGTCTCTCCTGTCATTATCATTTGCAAATTTAACCATGTTCTGTCTATTATTACTCCCTCAGGAGAGCACTTAATTTGTATGCCCATTTTGCATAGAGCATCCCTTCCGAGTAGATTAATTGGGGAATTGTTGCTGATTTGCCATCAGCCATCAGACGAACTGGAGCAGTCATTGGAATTAGCTGCGTTTGTCCCGAGAATCCTACAGTTTTGGCATATTTACTAGACATGGGGAGATGAGAGTCATAATTTGTACTTACACATGTGTAAGTGGCTCCAGTATCTATCATCATGGGTGTGTCTCTCTTCTCTATTTGAACCTGCAGCATAGGTTCTTGATCAGATCTTGTGGTTATCATTGGGAACTGACCCTCCCCTTTAGGATTCTCTGGACACCTCTAGTATCCTTGATTTGGCCCGTGGAGGTATGCAGCTGGGTTTTCTGTGTCCCCCATTGTTTCTCCTTTAATTGCTTTAGGGTCAATCCTTGTTGGGTATTCCTCTCTCAGTGCACGCCAGACAGCTGGACTATATGTGTCAAAGGCTAAACCATCTCTCAGTGTGTCCCCCGCTGCATCAGCAAGGTCACTGTCTTGCAGTACATCCTCCATTTTTGCTACTCCCACTACTCTCGCCAGCAGTGCCTTCAGATCCCCCACAGCCAGTAGTTTCCCCATGGTTTGTTCTTCAAAGGTCCTGATTCACTTTCCAGCTCCATCATGGAGGTTCAGCAGGCGAGTAACCAATCCTTCCAGGTCCTGTGAGCCCCATGGTACATACTGCCTTTGATTCCCCTTTATCAAAATGGGACACTGTACCCCGTATCTATCAGTTTTTTTCAGCTTTGTCCTGTCCCTCATCTTTCTTTGCTCTCCTTCAGGGCTAATCCTTTGTCCTTCATACTGTTCTTTGTTTGCTTTGGCTAGTTCTTCTTCTCTTTTCTGTTCTTTTCTCATCTGTCCATTTACCTTCTTTAGGTCTTTCTCTATCCATTCATATTCATCTTCTGTATTTTGTTCTAACCATCTACATTCTTCTTCTGTCCCTTGTCTTTCCACTAGAAACTCCATACAATCTCCCTCCAGAGGCTCCCCATACTCTTCTTGGTATATCCTTACTCTTTCTATGGCCTGTCTCATTCCCATATGGATAGCCTGGTCTCCTAATTATATTATTCTTCTCTCCCTGTCTTTGTCTTTTCTTATACCATTATACATTTTTTTCCCATTCCCTTTCCTCATCTGATTTGTCGAGCCCTTGTAATTATTCTTACATTTTTCTAGCTTTCGCTTAAATTCTTCTGCCTTTCTATCCCTCACACTTTTCTTGTTTCTTGTATCTTTGACTGATGGTTCTCCTTCTTCCATTCTTTCTTCCATCTTTGCCAGGGCTTCCTTCAGTCCCCTATAGCAATCAAGGGTTTCTGTTCTTGTTTCCGTGGCCTTTTCGATTTCTCTTTTGCGCTCTCCCCTTGTCTGAGAGGGTTTTTCACTTTTTCCTTTTGTCTGAGAGGACGTAGAGGGCATAGAAGCCATCTCCTTTTCTTCTTTATCTCTACTTCTCCTTTATTTCCAACATTCCTGTTACGATCGGAAATTGTCCATTGGTGTACGGTGGAGGGTTGGTGAACCACTCTGCTTCTTCTTTGTCTGTTTCTTTATCATCTTTTTTCAGTGTTTCTGTTGCTGTTTTCATGCTCTTCAGCAGTCCTTCGCCTTCTGCTTTAAACATTTTGTCACGCCCTGACCTTAGTTATCTCTGTTTTCTTTATTATTTTGGTTAGGTCAGGGTGTGACGAGGGTGGGTATGCTAGTTTTGTATTGTCTAGGGGTTTTTGTATGTCTAGGGGTTTTGGTAGTCTAGGTATATGTATGTCTATGGTGGCCTGAATTGGTTCCCAATCAGAGGCAGCTGTTTATCGTTGTCTCTGATTGGGGATCATATTTAGGTTGCCATTTTCCCTTTTGGTTTTGTGTGTTCTTGATCTATGTTTAGTTGCCTGTCTGCACTATCCATATTAGCTTCACGGTTTGTTTTGTTATTTTGTTCGTTTTGTTCGGTGTTCGTTCTTTTAATAAAGAAGAATGTACACTTACCACGCTGCGCCTTGGTCTCCTCCTTACAACGGCCGTGACACATTTTTAGTACTTCGTTCTCTTTTTCTCTTTTGTTTCTCCTCTTCTTCCCCTTGTCGCTTATTTTATGTTTTTTTATTAGGGTCTCCATTTCTTCATATAATGAGACATCCAACGTTCCTTCTGCTGGCCATTTGGTGCTCATTTTCCTTGTGCGTTCCTCCCATTTCTTAGACATTTTTGTTATTTCTTCTTTGCATAGGGGATGCCTAGCCCCCAGAATTTCTACTGGTGTTTTACAAATTTTTGGCCGCTTGTTATTCTATTATTTTATTATTTTCTATACCTGTCCTATTATTACTAATATTCTTATTTCCAGATTTTAGCTTTCTATAATATCTGCACTATCTCTGCTGTTTTAGTTATTTTTGTTGTGCTATTC
This sequence comes from Salvelinus namaycush, assembly GCF_016432855.1. Taxonomy (NCBI): domain Eukaryota; kingdom Metazoa; phylum Chordata; class Actinopteri; order Salmoniformes; family Salmonidae; genus Salvelinus; species Salvelinus namaycush. The sequence goes on along the minus strand of NC_052339.1, from coordinate 16,099,979 downwards.
ACCTACTTAAAACCGATCCCTTTTTTTTGTCTAACATGTGTCCCTGTTCTTCCTGGGCTATATTTTCCTAAGGGTCCATTAAGCCACGGACAGCTTGACCACACTCTGTTTCCTCCCACTGATATCCACGTTACTCTTTCAATTTCTCTATTCCGTGTAATTGGTATATTTATTATTTTTCCTGTCAACTTATGCACATAAACGTTCGCTCTCTCTGAGTATAGTATTGCCTCAAATGTTATTATATCTAGGTTCCCCTGTACTGTATACTCTTCTACCTTACAACTCAGTATACAGTATGCAGTAGTTGATAGTTCTTAAACATACTGGTTACTTCATACTTCTAATATTATGCAATTTCACTAGTCGTTCATATATCATTTACACTCCCCTCTCCTAGCGCGGGATCAGATGTGTCCCTCCTGCCAGGCCACACTTAAGTGACGTCACAGGAAGGGTGTGCAATCACTCCCTACCAAGGACAGGCAACTTTCACACTTACTTTCACACTTCTACTCACGTTTTCCCTAAAACGACCTGCAAATTCATCCCCCGCCCCTGATACACTTCCTTGACACAGGGAGGCAGTATTATACAGGATTTACACCTAAAACAGTCCTTTGCCAAATCGGATCAAAGCGTTATCGTAGGCTACACATTCCCCCAGGCAGACCTTCGCGAAGCAGTATCGCGAGTGACCTACCCATTCAGACCTCTGCTAAATCGAGTCGGAGCGTTATCGTAGGATTTTCCTATTAATTTGTGTTTGACCATGCGGACAGACAGTTGCCACCCCAAACCGAACCAAGCAAACCAGTCAGTCAGGGCAAACAGATGCACCAAACCAGATTGAACAATTTCTCCAGATGAGCGGTCCGGCGAGCAGGAAGAACTGAATGATACACCTAACTCAGACCGACTGATCAAGCTGAATGGGCCGTGTTTGCGCACAGACTCTGAACAGACAAACAGGCCAATCATGCGGGTCAAATGAACCACCTGAACAGAGCAAGTGAACGGCCCCACCCAACTGAGCCACCCGACACCAATGAAGCAAACAACTCCCAATCCACAATGCCTACACAAATATTTTGACTTAGTCTTTAACTATTGTAAACCCCAAAGCTTTTTCCTTAACATTCATGCATGCATTTATTGAATTCAAAAGCTCCCAATATCTTTTAGTTCGTTTAAAATTTGGAGAGACCTACTTGGTGCTTCTATTGCTGAGGCAGGACTCCCGAAGCAAATCACACAAACATTAACTATAAGTAAGAACTGAGCTTACCTGGTAGGGTGGCTACCCGTTTGTGAGACTTGTCCAGAAGACCTGTCATCAGCCACAGAAGTTTCACCGTTCACTGGTCCCTTGTAGCCACTCCTGGCAAGCTCGCCATTTATGTCTTGAAAATATTGAATAAAATATTTATCAGATACCAGAACTTGTAAATTCAAATAGAGTTTATTATAAAAGTAACAGAAGCCGAGCAATTCCATGGAACAGCTGATTTCTCTCTTCCAGACCTCAGGTTTTATAGGTTTCCACCTTCAGATGACACACATGGTCACTTCATCTTATGTAAATGATTAACACCCCTTGGCCTCTCGCCACCATTATCGTTCTGTCTCAATTATTGTTTGTTAACGACCACATCTGACTTATCTTTGCTCAGTTTAGATTATAATGGTGGCGGTGCCAGAGTATTAATACAGAAAATGATACATTTATTGCATATATATATTCCCAATATAAGTGAATTTATAATATTACTTGATTAATACAGACATGTCTTTATAGTATGTAACATGTCCCCCCAATATATATACATGGCTTGTGGTTCTAGTATTGATTTGCTAAAGTACATAGTCACTGGCCTTCACAAGTTCAGGCCTATGCTGCCCATGAATGATTAACCCATATACGTGTCCAGTAGCCTTCGCAAGACCAGACTTGGCCCAAGACGGTTGAGTCTATGTTGTTCCAGCTTGGCACATAAACGTATAAAAAAAAACATTAAAGTTTTTACATGTCTAACAGGTAGCTTTATATTGGTCCAGCTTTATACATTCACATGGATCCAGCCTACGTTATGCTTACACATATCTAATGATTAACCCCGTATTGATTATGCTCTCTACTTCTGTGAAAACAATATAAATACTGGAAAATCCCCACTATGTCATAGATTTTCTCCTACATCAACAGCCATCACTCCTGTGTTCCAATGGCAAGTTGTGTTAGCTAATCCAAGTTTATAATTTTAAAAGGCTAATTGATCATTAGAAAACCCTTTTGCAATTATGGTAGCACAGCTGAAAACGGTTGTGCTGATTAAAGAAGCAATAAAACTACTACTACTCCCTTCACAGAACAGCACTAACTGGCTCTAACCAGAAAAGAGTGGGAGGCCCCGGTGCGCAACTGAGCGAGAGGACAAGTACATTAGAGTGTCTAGTTTGAGAAACAGACGCCTCACAAGTCCTCAACTGGCAGCTTCATTAAATAATACCCGCAAAACACCAGTCTCAATGTCGACAGTGAAGAGGCGACTCCGGGATGCTGGCCTTCTTGGCAGAATTGCAAAGAAAAGCCATATCTCAGACTGGCTAATAAAAATAAAATATTAAGATGGGCAAAAGAACACAGACACTGGACAGGGGAACTCTCCCTAGAAGTCCAACATCCCGGAGTCGTCTCTTCACTGTTGACGTTGAGACTGGTGTTTTGCGGGTATTATTTAATGAAGCTGCCAGTATATCTAAAAATATATTTTTTATTATTGTGCCTGCATCTCGTTCCTCGCCCTCTTCAACTCCGCAAATGCCGCCTGACTCCACGCCAATGACGTGACTCTCCGACAATAATTATATTTAGAGGATTGGAGGATTCTAAATTAATATCCAAGGGGCATTTTTCGTTAGTCTCACAGACCAGATTTGCCCTATCTAAGGGGCTTTTATATAATTATAATGCAGGGTTAATAATAACAATAATAATCACTTTGTAAATAAGGATGCATTAGGAAAGGAAAATGACATGCGCAAGAGATGGTGGTATATATTTTATTTATCACAATTTTCTTTAACCAATTTTGTTTTTTAACGCAGGGCCGACAGAGAAGTTCCTTTTTTTTTACTGAAATTGCAACCAACTTTCTATGGCTTGTTTAAAAAATAACTCTATTTTGGAGATGATTTCATTTCAAATAACCAAAAGTGAGCGATTTGTAATCTGAATAAAGGGAAAAAGGACATTCTTGAACATGGGGAGAGAAATTCTTACTAATTTGTAAATAAAGCCAGTTTGTTATTTAAAATGATTTATTTCTGTTTTTATAGGGAGAGAAACCAAAAGCCCACCATGCCTATTTTTCAAGAATCGTCAGTCCACATGTCGAGTGAAATTCCCCCATTGCATTTACCCAAGTTCTCTCTTAACTCCAGGACCACCAACAGTTTTTGTTGTTGTTGCCTGATGCAGGACTCTAGTGCCAGAGGAGAGATTCTCAGACTGTAAACGCCTCCATTAATTACCACAGTTTAGACTACCGATAGATCAGCTTTCTTACTCCCCCTTGTGATAGTGTGGTGCAATGACAGAATGCCACCATCTACCACAAACGGTCGCAGCATAAGCTCGTAACTGTTAACGTCTTAATGATCGGCCCCTTTTTTTCAATTTTCGCCTAAAATTACATACCCAAATCTAACTGCCTGTAGCTCAGGCCCTGAAGCAAGGATATGTATTTTCTTGGTACCATTTGAAAGGAAACACTTTGACGGTTGTGGAAATGTGAAAGGAATGTAGGAGAATATAACACATTAGATTTGGTAAAAGATAACTATGAAATGCAATAGAAAGGCCATAATATATTATTCCAGCCCAGATGCAATTTAGATTTTGGCCACTATATGGCAGCAGTGCATGTACAAAGTTTTAGTCTTATCCAATGAACCATTGCATTTCTGTTCAAAATGTTGTATCAAGACTGCCGAAATGTGCCTAATTTGTTTATTAATAACTTTTCATGTTCAAAACTGTGCACTCTCCTCAAACAATAGCATGGTATTCTTTCACTGTAATAGCTAATAGTAAATTGGATAGTTCAGTTAGATTAACAAGAATTTAAGCTTTCTGGCAGTATCAGATATGTCTATGTTCTGGGAAATGTTCTTGCTACTTACAACCTCATGCTAATCGCATTAGCCTACGTTAGCTAATTATTCTTCCAGTTCGAGATGAGTAATTGCTGTTCGGATGTCCAGAAGTTATTTTCGGTCATAAGGGACGTTAGCAGCAACATTATTTACAAAACAAGTTAACAAATAAGTTACAAACAACGCAAAAAAACTAACAAAATACCACAGTTGGTTAGGAGCACGTAAAACGTCAGCCATCCCCTCCGTCGCCAAAAGACATGCCACCTCTGCATGGGTGTTTAAGCTGGGTGCTAGTCATTTAAACAGACAGCTCGGTGCTTTCAACATGTCAATACCACTCACAAATACAAGTACTGATGAATTCAATCTCTCCTCCACTTTGAGCCAGGAGAGATTGACATGCATATTATTATTGTTTGCTTTCTGTGTACATTCAAGGACCAGCCGTGCTGCCCCGTTCTGAGCCAATTGCAATTTTCCTGAGTCCGTCTTTGTGGCACCTGACCACACGACTGCACAGTAGTCTATGTGTGACAAAACTAAAGCCCGTAGGACCAGGCTTGTTGATAGTGCTGTTATGAAGGTAGAGCAGCGCTTTATTATGGACATACTTCTCACCATCTTAGCTACTATTGAATCAATATGTTTTGACCATGACAGTTTACAATCCAGGGTTACTCCAAGCAGTTTAGTCACCCCAACGTGCTCAATTTCCACACTATTTGTGTTATTTGAATGATTTGTCCCAAATACAATGCTTTTAGTTTTTGAAATATTTAGTACTAACTTATTCCTTGCCACTCATTCTGAAACTAACTGCACCTCTTAAGTGTTGTCATCCGCATACATAGTCATTCGCATACATATACACACTGGCTATACTCAAAGGCATGTTAGCATCACAACTCAGGATATGTCCCAGATGCAGACACAGGAGGCGGATAGTACGATCCTCAGAATATTTATTATACAAAGGAGTGGGCAAAGGGCAGGTCAAGTGCAGGCAAAGGTTCGTAATCCAAGGCCAAGTCAATCAGGGGCAAAGTGGCAGGCGGACTCAGGGTCAAAAACCGGGCAGAAAGGTCAAAAACGGGAAGACTAGAAAACAAAACTTGAGAATGGGAGAAATGGGGAAAATGCTGGTAAGACCTGACATAACTAGATGAACTGGCAACAGCAAATCAGAAAAGGCAGATATAAATATCACAGGGGATAATGGGGGAAAATAGGAGACACCTGGTGGAAACCTGAAACAGATCAGGGTGTGACAGTTAGTAAAGATTGAAAAAGTAAGGGACCTAGGCATCTGCTCTGGGGAATTCCTGATTTTACCTGGATTATTTTGGCGAGGCTTCCATTAAAGAACACCCTCTGTGTTCTTTAGTCAGGTAACTCTTTATCCACAATATAGTAGGGGATGTAAAGCCATAACATTTATGTTTTTCCAGCAGCAGACTATGATCAATAATGTCAAAACCGCACTAAAGTCTAACAAAACAGCTCCCACAATATTTTTATCATCAATTTCTCTCAGCCAATCATCAGTCATTTGTGTAAGTGCTGTGCTTGTTGAATGTCCTTCCCTATAAGCATGCTGAAAGTCTGTTGTCAATTTCTTTACTGTAAAATAGCATTGTATCTGGTCAAACACCATTTTTTCCAAAACTTTACTACGGGTTGGTAACAGGCTGGTTGGTCGGCTATTTGAGCCAGTAAAGGGGGCTTTACTATTCTTAGGTAGCGGAATGACTTTTGCTTCCATCCTTTTGTGGGAGGACATTATCAAAAGATTCTCCAATTCCAGTCCTTAGTAAGGAAAACTAATAGAACAGAGAGATAATAGCAACATAATATTTAGTGCTGTCTAATTTTTTTTATAATGAAGCATGCTTTATGTGATGTTCTCTGTTCTCAGATATGGAGAGCTGTGAAAGCCTGTCCGCAGATGAAGTGGTCCCAATGAATATCGCTTCAGACTGAGGGTATATCCTGTATACCATGGGTTATATGTCTACCTATGTTAGCAAATGTTGTATACAGTTAAAAGTCACAGACAATGTATAACCCTATTACAACTGGGCAGGCCAACCCTGCTGCTGGAGGTCTGTTGGGTGTGCAGGCTTCTGTTCCAGCCCAGCACTAACACATCCGATTCAACGTATCAAATAGAACACTTGATAATCAAGTATATATAATCAAGTATATATAATTCCTTTGTTATTACAATTCATTCTTTACAGTCATCTTTTTTTCCCATCGTATTTTTAATGACAGTACTGTATGTCAATAGGTTTTATTGGTTTAAACTCATTTTCATTGTTTCAGTTACCACAGGTGTCACGCCCTGGCCATAGAGAGGCTTTTATTCTCTATTTTGGTTAGGCCAGGGTGTGACTAGGGTGGGCATTCTAGTTTCTTTATTTCTATGTTTTCTATTTCTTTGTGTTTGGCCGGGTGTGGTTCTCAATCAGGGACAGCTGTCTATCGTTGTCTCTGATTGGGAATCATATTTAGGCAGCCTTTCCCCACCTGTGTTTGTGGGTAGTTGTTTTCTGTATAGTTTAGTTACCTTACAGAACTGTTTGTTTTTCTCTTTGTTTTAGACCCAACGAGATCCACTGCTCTCTGGACTTAGTCCCCTTCCCCTCACCCTCATTTTTTTTTAAATGGCTGAAATGTCAAACTAGTACTGTATTTGTTTCAATACAACCTTGCTTATTTTTGTTCAAGTGTTCTAATTTAAATAAAATATCGTGAACACGTACCACGGTGCGCTTTGGTCCAGTCATTTCCAGGAAGAGGAGCGTGACAACAGGACCATAGTCTCAGTCAAAAAACCTGTGGTACTGCTAGGACCACATGATTACCAGAAAAAATCTGGTATGGTTAGCCTCATAAATATTTTCTACCTGTATCATTTTAAATTGACAAAATATACTCAAGTATGTGTAAACAACGTGTGAGTTTAGCTATTCTCTGCTTCAGATGTACAATGATAAGGGGTGCATTGCACATGCCCATAAGGCCAGTAGTGCTGACATGCTGTAAGCCTATGGCTGCGTTGGCAGCCTATGGCTGCGATGCATGCCATGTGACAAGCTGCAAAATGGGTACACATGGCTGATGTTCTGATAAAACAGATTGGAGAACTTATAACTGGACAAAAAGGCAATGCTCATTTTAGAATACAACACAGAAACACAGACAAATTAGGGACAGATCCCTTTCCCCACTTCATTGCAGGATTGTGATCTGTGATTCAACAATTAAAACAAGTTTAAACACTTCACTTCAAAGAATCAACACTTTATTTCATAACATTTCAAAATGTACAAATAAGATAACTTGTTTGTAAAGGTTGGACATCTTAGTCCAAAGAACAATGCAGTATCCAATTGAGTAGTAACAAATAGTCTATTAATACTAAAGCATCATTCCAGGTGAACATAAAAAAGTCCACTCCTGCATTGGTCAACCTTGCTCCACTTATCCCTGATCTACTGGGTGAGCAGACTTCTATTCCAGCCCAGTAATAGCACACTTGATTGTCAACTCATTAGGTTTGATATGTTGAATCAGGTGTGTTAGTGCAGGACTTGAACAGAAGCCTACAGACCTCCAGCAGCAGGGTTGGCCTGCTCCAATTGTGATAGGGTTATACATTGTGTGTGACTTTTAACTGTATACATTTGCTAACATAGGTACACATATAATCCGTAGCCTAGTGGTTAGAGTGCTGGGCCAGTAACCGAAAGGTTGCTAGATCAAATCACTGAGCTGACAAGGTAAAAATCGGTTGTTCTGCCCCTGAACAAGGCAGTTAACCTACTGTTCCTAGACTGTCATTGTAAATAAGAATGTGTTCTTAACTGACTTGCCTAGTTAAATAAATAAAATAAAAATATTATCTTGGGACACTCATTGGGACCTTTTCGTCTGTGGACAGGCTTTTACGACTCACTGTATCTGAGGACAGAAAACATCACAAAGAAACAGGCTACATTATAGAAAAATTTGACAGCACTGAAAATGATGTTGCTATTATCTCTCTGTCCTAATAGTTGTCCTTATTAGAGACAACTGGATAATATTTTCATAAAGTCCTCCCTCAAAATTACCTGTCCTATCCTGTAGCCTACTGTCTCCCTTTTCTGACAGTAGATGCAGTCTTTTCACCCCCTTCCATGGCTGGTATCTACAAATGCAAGGAGCTTGCGGGGTCCGGAATAATTGGATCCCTTGATAAAGATGACCAAAAAAGACTATAAATATTTTTGACAAATACTTAGCTATATTTAGCTATACACAAATAAATTTACTCAGAGAAAGAGATTTTGTTTCACAAGTAATAACAAAAATTCTCTAAAAGTTAGGGGTCAAAATTATAGGATCACCTGTTCGACACTTTTTTATTAAATGTTTTATGTGGTTGGAGAACACTTTGGGAGTGATGTTAGACCATTCCTCCATACAGAATCTTTCTAGATCCTTGATATCCTTCATCTGCACTTATGGACTGCCTTCTTCAATTCAAATCACAGGTTTTCAATGGGGTTAAGTCCAGAGACTGAGATGGCCATTGCAAAAAGTAGTTTTTTTGGTAAATGAACCATTTCTTTGTAGATTTTGAGGGTTGAGGAGAAGGTGCCTCTTGATTAATGCAGGAATGATATTTGACTAGGGGAGGGGTAAGGAGTGGGGAGAGGGTGTGACACTCGACTGGTGCAGGGTTGATATTTGGCTAGGGGAGGGGTGAGGATGGAGGAGAGGGTGTGACACTCGACTAGAGCAGGATTGATACTTGACTAGGGGAGGGGTGAGGAGTGAGGAGAGGGTGTGACACTCGACTAGTGCAGGGTTGATATTTGACTAGGGGAGGGGTGAGAATGGAGGAGAGGGTGAGACACTCGACTAGTGCAGGGTTGATATTTGACTAGGGGAGGGGTGAGAATGGAGGAGAGGGTGAGACACTCGACTAGTGCAGGGGTGATATTTGACTAGGGGAGGGGTGAGAATGGAGGAGAGGGTGTGACACTCGACTGGTGCAGGGTTGATATTTGGCTAGGGGAGGGGTGAGGATGGAGGAGAGGTTGTGACACTCGACTAGAGCAGGATTGATACTTGACTAGGGGAGGGGTGAGGAGTGAGGAGAGGGTGTGACACTCGACTAGTGCAGGGTTGATATTTGACTAGGGGAGGGGTGAGGATGGAGGAGAGGGTGTGACACTCGACTAATGCAGGGTTGATATTTGACTAGGGGAGGGGTGAGGATGGAGGAGAGAGTGTGACACTCGACTAGTGCAGGGGTGATATTTGCAGCAAGTGATGAACAAGTCAAGGCAGGGTCAGTTACATTGTAGCAAAGCGCTTGACTGCACCTTAGCCTACTTACACATAGATGCATTAGAGTGAAATTGAGAACTATTATTTTATATGGTAGTATTAGTTTATGTCCAGTCAGATGCTCTTCATCATATAACCCGGACGACGCTGGCCAATTGCGCGTCTCCTCATCGGTCTCATGGTCACGGCCAGCAGTGACACAGCCCAGGATCAAACCTGGATCTGTAGAGATGCCTCAAGCATTGCAGTGCCTTAGACCGCTGTGCCACTCGGGAGGCACCAACCCAATGGATTTTAAATAGGTTAGCCACCTGTCTGTCTCCTTATTTCCTCTGGTACAATATGTAAAGCATTTCAGGATGCTCACTTGTTGCAGTGCTGGACTAGAAGTGCTATATCAGGTCAATAGGCCTAACTGTCAAATTCAACGCTTTGGGATATCTCATAATATTGGTAAGCAGGGTCCATTTAAATGCTTTCTGTTTGTATTTGTTTCCCCACTATGCATATAATATTTGCTACATTGTGGTCAAAAGTAGTAGAATGGCACCCATTGGGCACCATCCCACTTCTGATATCAATGTAGCAAATGTAATACTGCAGTGTAATCTTTGCAAATAATTAATATCATGATGTTATGTGTTTAATAACCAGTGCTACAACTTTGGGGGGAGTATCTGTCACGACTTCAACCGAGGCAGGCTCTCCTTCCCGTTCGGGTGGCGCTCGGCGGTCGTCGTCACCGGCCTACTAGCTGCCACTGACTCTTTTTCCTCCCCCTCCCTTATGTGTTAATTTGTATCACCTGTGTTCAGGTAGTTGGGAATTAGTGTGGCTTTATTAGTCAGCCAGCCCGTACACTTCTTTGTGCGGGATTGTTCATTTGTAGCTTTGGATTTCGGGAGTGGACATATGTATTGTGGACTGGGTTTGTCTCCCGTGTTTTGGGACAGTTGTGTATGACACCCAGTAAGTCCGTGTTGGACATTTTGTTTGCCAGTTGGGCATTAAAGAAACAACATATTGAAGCTCTGCTGTTCCTGCGTCTGATTTCACACCCCCCGACGCCCAGGGCATTACAGAATCCCGCACCACTAAAATGGAGTCAGCAGGAGCAGCAGCCAACCCTCTCCCATCGATGGAGGAACGGGTTCTCCACCACACCACCGTCCTCCATCGGATCGGATCAGCCATGGACCAAATGATGGAGAGAATGGAGCGATGGGAGAGGAGTGGGCTCCTCTCTCCACCTTCGGCTCCCCCCCCTCAGGACTCTCCATCCCCCGGCTCCAGCGCGCTCCGTCTTACGCTCCCGAGGGATTATGATGGAGCGGCGGCAGGGTGTCAGGGGTTCTTACTCCAACTGGAGCTATACCTGGCCACTGTTCGCCCCACTCCCTCGGGAGCGGAGAGGGTGAGTGTCCTCGTCTCCTGCCTAACGGGTCGTGCTCTGGAGTGGGCCAACGCAGTCTGGAATGGCCCGGACTCAGCGAAGGAGCACTACCCGGAGTTTACCCGTCGTTTTCGTGCCGTGTTTGACCACCCCCCAGAGGGCCGAGCGACGGGTGAGAGACTATTCCATCTCAGGCAGGAGAAGAGGAGCGCACAGGATTTCGCGCTGGAGTTCCGGACCTTGGCCGCGGGATCAGGGTGGAACGACAGGGCCCTTATTGACCACTACCGGTGTAGTCTCCGGGAGGACGTCCGCAGGGAGCTAGCGTGTCGGGACATCGCTCTTTCTCTGGATGAGCTTATCGACATGTCCATCCGACTGGATAATCTGCTGGCTGCCCGCGGGCGTTCGGAGAGGGTCCTGTGCGTTCCACCACCCAGCGCCCCGGCTCCCATCCCGATGGAGTTGGGAGGGGCCGCGCCTAGGGGTATCGGAGGAGGAGGCTCC